>NC_079195.1:143237181-143537181 GCF_029499605.1 Hyla sarda | reverse complement strand
TGTCCCTGTTATGTGTATATGCTAGTGTTTACAAACCAGTCTGCCTACAGCTGTAGCAAAACTACAACTCCCAGCATGCCTGGACATACTTTGGGCATGCTGGGAGTTGTAGTTTTGCAACAGCTGGAGGCACACTGGTTGGGAAACACTCTCCTAGCATATTCAGCATACACATCATGTTACACCAGTGTTTCCAAAAGAGTGTGCCTCCAGCTGTTGTAAAACTACAAGTCCCAGCATTCCTTGACAGCCTTTGAGCATGCTGGGAGTTGTAGTTTTGCAACAGCTGGAGGCACACTGATTGGGAAACACTGGCCTAGCCTATTCAGTATATTGCAAACAAAGTGCATTGTTTCCTAACCAGGGTGTCTTCAGCTGTATCAAAACTACAACTCCCAGCATGCCCGGACAGCTTTTGGCTGTCCGGCATGCTGGTAGTAGTAGTTTTGCAACACCTGGAGGCACCCTGGTGGGGAAGCACTGGTGTATGCCCTATTATGATGTGGTGAACTACAACCCTCAGGAGACTACCGAGGCAGCATGCTGGTGTTATACCACAGACTGAAGACTCCTGAATGACACATGCTGGGAGTTGTAGTCCCTTTTGTGTGTGTATGCCAGTGTATCCCAACCAGGGCTGATTATATTAGTGTGCTGTGTATAAAGGGGCCAACCCGGGAAAATAGTAGGGTGGGTAAAGGGCGGAACAAAAAAAAAAAAAGGAGCTGCCCCAAACCAGCAAGGCATGTGGCATGCTGGGATTTGTGGTTTTCAGCACAGCAAGAAACAGGAAATGGAAGCAAAGATAGCAAAACAAAGTGGGGAATAAAAAGACAACAAAGAACGAAAATAGAGTAGCTTAAACAACAAGAATAGAAATGAAACAAAACAAATAGGGTAAGTCAAAAATGGAAAAATATGTTGACCACCAAAGTACCCCTTTAACCCCTTCCCGACCTATGACATACCTGTACGTCATGGGTGGCAAGGTGTTCCCGACCCATGACATACAGGTACGTCATGGACATTACTGCCGCTACTCGCGGCATCCCGCAGCGCCCGGAAAGATGGTGGCTATCACTGATAGCCAGCCATCTTACCGTGCGACCACGGGGGGTTTCGTCCCCCGACCCCCCCAGCGATCGCCAAATCTGACTAGCTGATAGCAGCGTTTCGCTATCAGAATACTTAGCAGCGCGGTGTGTGAGTCCCGATCACAGGGATCGGGACACACACCGCTCTGCTAAGTGTCCCTGACCCGTCCCCCGGCGTCACTTACCCGTCGGAGTGGTGTCCCGAGCGGTCCCGGCATCCTCCGTGCGGTCCCGGCGTCCTCCGTGCGGTCCCGGCTGCGCTGCGTCCCGGAGGGGAGTTTCCGGCAGCAGTGCGGCATCTTCATTGGCAGCAGTGAGATCGCCATAAAGCGATCTCACTGCTGCCTCTAAGAGTTTCAAAACTGCAACTCCCAGCATGCCCAGACAGCCTTTGGCTTTCTGGGCATGCTGGGAGTTGTAGTTTTGCAACATCTGGAGGTCCACAGTTTGGAGACCACTGTATAATGGTCTCCAATCTGTGCTCTTCCAGTTGTTGCAAAACTACAAATCTCAGCATGCTCAGTCTGTCCAGGCATGCTGGGAGTTGTAGTTCTCTAACATCTGGAAGAGCACAGATTGGAGACCATTATACCGTGGTCTCCAAACTGTGGACCTCCAGATGTTGCAAAACTACAACTCCCTGCATGCCCAGACTGCCCAAGCATGCTGGAAGTTGTAGTTCGGCAACATCTGATCCTTCAGATATTGCCAAACTACAACTTCCAGCATGCCTTGGCAGTCTGGGCATGCTGGGAGTTGTAGTTTTGCATCAACTGGAGGCACACTAGTTGGGAAACATTGTCCGTTTCCTACCTCAGTGCCTCCAGCTGTTGCAATTGTTGCAAAACTATAACTCCCAGCATGCACTGACAGACCATGCATGCTGGGAGTTGTAGTTTTGCAACAGCTGGAGGCACACTGGTTTGGAAACACTAAGTTTGGTTGCAAAACACTTGAAAGTTTATTACTTAACTTAGTGTTTCCAAACCAGTGTTCCTCCAGCTGTTGCAAAACTACAACTCCCAGCATGCACGGACAGCCAAAGACCATGCTCGGATTTTGCAACAGCTGGATGTTTGCCCCCTCCCCCCAATGTGAATGTACAGGGTAGACTCACATGGGCGGAGGTTTACAGTGAGTGCTGCAAGTTTGAGATGGCGCAAATTTTGCGCTGCAGCTCAAACTTCCAGCGGCAAACTTGCTGTGAACCTCTGCCCATGTGACTGTACCCTAAAAACACTACACTACACTGACACTAACCTAAAATAAAAAGTAAAAAACACTACATATACACATACCCCTACACAGCCCCCCTCCCCCAAAAAATGAAAAACGTCTGGTACGCTACTGTTTCCAAAACGGAGCCTCCAGCTGTTGCAAAATAATAACTCCCAGTATTGCCGGACAGCCATTGACTGTCCAGGCATGCTGGGAGTTTTGCAACAGCTGGAGGCACCCTGTTTGGGAATCACTGGCGTAGAATACCCCTATGTCCACCCCTATGCAAATCCCTAATTCAGGCCTCAAATGCGCATGGCGCTCTCTCACTTTGGAGCCCTGTCGTATTTCAAGGCAACAGTTTAGGGCCACATATGGGGTATCGCTGTACTCGGGAGAAATTGCCGAACAAATTTTGGGGGGCTTTTTCTTCTTTAACCCCTTATGAAAAGGTGAAGTTGGGGTCTACACCAGCATGTTAGTGTAAAAAAATAATTTTTTTACACTGACATGCTGGTGTTGCCCTATACTTTTCATTTTCACAAGAGGTAAAAGGGAAAAAAGACCCTCTAAATTTGTAACACAATTTCTCCTGAGTACGGAGATACCCCATATGTGGACGCAAAGTGCTCTGGGGGCGCACAACAAGGCCCAGAAGGGAGAGTGCACCATGTACATTTGAGGCGATTTGCACAGGGGTGGCTGATTGTTACAGCAGTTCTGACAAACGCAAAACAATAAATATCCACATGTGACCCCATTTTGGAAACTATACCCCTCACGGAATGTAATAAGGGGTGCAGTGAGCATTTACACCCCACTGGTGTATGACAGATTTTTGGAACAGTGGTCTGTGAAAATGAAAAATAAAATTTTTGATTTGCACAGTCCACTGTTTCAAATATCTGTCAAACGCCAGTGGGGTGTAAATGCTCACTGCATCCCTTATTAAATTCCATGAGGGGTATAGTTTCCAAAATGGGGTCACATGTGGGGGGGGTCCACTGTTCTGGCACCATAGGGGCTTCCTAAATGGGACATGCCCCCCAAAAACCCTTTCAGAAAAACTCACTCTCCAAAATCCCATTGTCGCTCCTTCCCTTCTGAGCCCTCTACTGCGCCCGCCGAACACTTTACATACGCATATGAGGTATTTCCTTACTCAAGAGAAATTGGGTTACCAATTTTAGGGTGATTTCTCTCCTTTTACCCCTTGTAAAAATTCAAAAATTGGGTCTACAAGAAAATGCGAGTGTAAAAAATGAAGATTTAGAATTTTCTCCTTCACTTTGCTGCTATTCCTGTGAAACACCTAAAGGGTTAAAACACTTACTGAATGTCATTTTGAATACTTTGGGGGGTGCAGTTTTTATAATGGGGTCATTTATGGGGTATTTCTAATATAAAGATTCTTAAAATCCACTTCCAACCTGAACTGGGCCCTGAAAAATTCCGATTTTGAAAATCTTGAGAAAAATTGGAAAATTGCTGCGGAACTTTGAAGCCCTCTGGTGTCTTCCAAAAGTAAAAACTTGTCAATTTTTTAATGCAAACACAAAGTAGACATATTGTATATGTGAATCAATATGTAATTTATTTGGAATATCCATTTTCCTTTCAAGCAGAGACTTTCAAAGTTAGAAAAATGCTAAATTTTCAAAATTTTCATGAAATTTTTAGATTTTTTACCAAGAAAGGATACAAATATCAGTGAAATTTTACCGATAACATAAAGTAGAATATGTCACGAAAAAACAATCTCGGAATCAGAATGATAAATAAAAGCATTCCAAAGTTATTAATGTTTAAAGTGACAGTGGTCAGATTTTCAAAAAATGCCCAGGTCATGAAGGTGAAAATGGGCTGGGTCATGAAGGGGTTAAAGAATCCTTTAATGTCATCCAGACCAATAGGGTGGGCTAATGTTCTAGTTTGTTTGATCTGTTTGAAGCTGGGGGCTAGAATATTTCTTAATGTATGCGCCCTCCTGAAGGTGATTCTGGGTCTTGGTTGTAAGACTGAGGAAAGGTATTTGCCCTGTAGCAATAAAGGCCAGTGTTTTTATAGAACTTTTTATTTTATTTTATTGTGATCACTTGAGTAAGTGGTAATAAAATTACACTGTCTAACAATTTTGGCATCTTTTGATTTTCTGTTTGTCCTAAGTAGAAGGCATTGTTCCTAGGTGAATTTGCATGCACAGCCTTGATGAGTGTTTTGGGATATTTTTTTCCTGCAAAGCGTGCTTTAAGTTTGTTGCTTGATTGATGAAAGTCAGTTTCTTTTGTGCAATTCCTGCATATCCATTTGAAAAGTCCGAATGATATGTTCATAAGCCACGTGGTTGCTTTTAAAATGGAGATAGCTGTTTCTATCAACATTTTGAAAAAATAGTCCTAGTGAAAATTTCATTGCCAGAGTCTGATGCTAAAAAATCCAGGAATTCTGTGTCATTCTGATATATAGATTGGGTAAAACACAATCCCCATTGGTTAGTATTAAAAAAGGTTAAAAATGAATTAAGATCCTCCAAATTACCTTCCCAAATACTAAAAATATAATCTATAAAATGTTTATACATGATACAGTTTGAAAACAAGATATAGAGAGATTGATTTCATGATATTGAATTTATTCCTGAAATAATCAGTCTGCCTTGGGGATTAGTAACTGGGATATGGATGAAGAGAAAAAACCTTTGCCAGCAAGTGCTCAGAAGTCCATGGAAAATATCCCCCTTGAGTCACGTGAATAAAATATAGGCGACTTTATTGATGTACAGCAATGACGCGTTTCGGGGTACACACTACCCGTTCTTCCGATTGACATAGTACATACATAACAGCATACATGGGGGGTTAATATAGGTATGTTCATTGGTAATCAAAATGGAGGACAGTGCAAAGGGAAAAGGTCACATTGGTTAAAAAAAAAAAAAAAAAAGAGAATTCACTAGTCAGTAGTCACATCAGGCTCATAGAGGTACATCTGGGATAGATGGAGGGACTGAGCTATGAGATAAAAAAAAAAAAAAAAGGTATATAGTTAAAAATAGCGTACAGTTTGTATTGTACATTCTGTTTCTTGTGTTTGAACTGTGTCTGGTGCAGGAACAAAATCGAGGCTTGGAATGTAAACGTGAATGCGTGTCACGGAGATAAACTTTCCCAGATGCAGATCGCGATACCAATGCGCTCTGCACACTGAGCGCTTCTGTGTTCACGCCCATGCATCTCCATTGGTTTGCAGTGAAGCTGACTAGCGACACATCCCTGGTTACCTTCACTGTACATTAACAACAACTCCGGCGTGCCGGAGTTTAACTCTGTAACACCCATTCACATTTTGATGTTTACATTCCAAGCCTCGCTTTTGTTCCAGCACCAGACACAGTTCAAATACAAGAAACAGAACGTACACTACAAACTGTACTCTATTCATAACTATATGCCTTTTTTTTTATTTTTATCTCATAGCTCAGTCCCTCCATCTATCCCAGATGTACCTCTATGAGCCTGATGTGACTACTGACTAGTGAATCCTCTTTTTTCTACCAATGTGACCTTTTCCCTTTGCACTGTCCTCCATTTTGATTACCAATGAACATACCTATGGAAACCCCCCATGTATGCTGTTATGTATGTACTATGTCAATCTGAAGAAGGGGTAGTGTGTACCCCTGAAACGCGTCATTGCTCTACATCAATAAAGTTGCCTATACTTTATCCACGTGTCTCAAGTGTGATATCTTCCATGGACTTCTGAGTGCCTGCTTGCAAAGGTTATTTCTCTTCATCCATATCCCAGTTATCTACAGGACACTGGCTGGTACTCCTGGACCTTGGGCTGCACAGGATATATATATCTATATATAACTATACGGGGTGAAATGCATATTTCCTATACGCTTAAAGGGGTTATCCACCATAAGGTGATTTTAGTACATACCTGGCAGGCAGTAATGGACATGCTTAGGAAGAATCTGCACTTGTCTTGGGGCTAAATGGCTATGTCATGAGATTACCATAACACTGTGGCTATCTTTTTGTGAACTTGTATTTCCTGTTTGACTTTTCTTTTTTTTGCTACAAATCCCACAATTCCATTTTACTCCCTCCCACACATCAGCCACCCCACTCATTGAAACAAAAGACCTGTGGTTTTCAATCAGGGTGCCTACAGCAGTTGCATTAGTTGCAGTTGATCTCTCTCCCACCAAGCAATCGCTCCACCCATTGAAGCAGACAGGCTCCCTGTCATCAGCTGACTAGTGAGTCAGGTCTCGGCCGCATTGCAGGCTGGGAAAAATACAAGACAACAGTCATTATGTATGCTGTTAAAAATATATAGTGGGGTGAAAATCACAGAAGAATTGTGAGAAAACCGTCAAACAAAGGTGCAGACACTATATTATGAACTACACTAACTTTACAGCACCTGTAGAATAGTGAAATAAAAATAATTCCTGGAATACCCCTTTAACCTCTTAACGACGAAGGACGTAAATGTACGTCCTCCGCCGGCTCCCGCGTAATTCCGCGGGGTCACACGGTGTCCCCGCGTCATATCGGGTCGGTCCCGGCGGCTATCAACGGCCGGGACCCGCGGCTAATACAGGACATCATCGATCGCGGTGATGCCCTGTATTAACCCTTCAGACGTGGCGATCAAAGCTGACCGCCGCGTGTGAAATGAAAGTGAAAGTAACCCGGCTGCTCAGTCGGGCTGTTCGGAACCGCCGCGGTGAAATCGTGGCGTCCCGAACAGCTTACAGGACACCGGGAGGGCCCTTACCTGCCTCCTTGGTGTCCGATCGACTAATGACTGCTCCGTGCCTGAGATCCAGGCAGGAGCAGTGAAGCACCGATAACACTGATCGCAGGTGTGTTAATACACGCCAGTGATCAGCATGAGAGATCAGTGTGTGCAGTGTTATAGGTCCCTATGGGAGCTATAACACTGCAAAAAAAAGTTAAAAAAAAGTGTTAATAAAGGTCATTTAACCCCTTCCCTAAAAAGTTTTAATCACCCCCCTTTCCCCATAAAAAAGAAAAACAGTGTAAATAAAAATAAACAGATGTGGTATCGCCGCGTGTGTAAATGTCCGAACTATAAAAATATATCATTAATTAAACCGCACGGTCAATGGCGTACACGTAAAATAATTCCAAAGTCCAAAAAAGCATATTTTTGGTCACTTTTTATACCATTAAAAAATGAATAAAAAGTGATCAAAAAGTCTGATCAAAACAAAAATGGTACCAGTAAAAACTCCCGATCACGACGCAAAAAATGAGTCCTCATTCCGCCCTGTACATGGAAAAATAAAAAGTTATAGGGGTCAAAAGAGGACATTTTTAAATGTAAAAATTTTCCTGCATGTAGTTATGATTTTTTTCCGAAGTACGACAATATCCAACCTATATAAGTAGGGTACCATTTTAACCGTATGGACCTACAGAATAATGATAAGGTGTCATTACAGAAATATGCACTGCATAGAAACGGAAGCCCCCAAAAGTTACAACATGGCATTTTTTCTTTGCTTTTGCCGCACAATGATTTTTTTTCCCGTTTCGCTGTGAATTTTTGGTTAAAATGACTAATGTCACTGCAAAGTAGAATTGATGACGCAAAAAATAAGCCATAATATGGATTTTAGGTGGAAAATTGAAAGGGTTATGATTTTTAAAAGGTAAGGAGGAAAAAACGAAAGTGCAAAAACTGAAAAACCCTGCGTCCTTAAGGGGTTAAGGAGAGCGGCCACTCTATAGAGCCTGCACCTCCCTCCTGCTACCAGCAGGGAGGGGAAGTAATATTCCCACCCACTGCTATCTGGAGTAACGCACAAGGTGCTGTCCTTCGGTCTTTCCCTTTTTCTACTTTTATCGGGGATTAGTAAGGGTCTTATGAATCTTAGGCAAATAATAAAACAGTGGTAATGAAGGTTTCTTAGAGGGGTATTCCAGGATTTTTTTTTTTTATTTGACTATGCTACAGGAGCTGTAAAGTTAGTGTTGTTCATAATATAGTGTCTGTACCTGTGTGTGATGTTTTTTTCACAATTCTTCTGTGATTTTCACCCTAATATTTATTTTTAACAGCATACAAAATGACTGTCTCAGATTTTTCCCAGGTTGCAATGCAGCCGAGACCTGACTCACTAGTCAGCTGATGACAGGGAGCCTGTCTGCTTCAATGGTGGAGGGATCGCTTGGTGGGAGAGAGATCAATCTGCAACTGATGCAACAGCTGTAGGCACCCTGATTGAAAACCACAGCTCTTTGAATGGATACAGCTCATTTATGTTTCAATGGGTGGGGTGGCTGATATGTGGGAGGGAGGAAAATAGAATTGTGGGATTTGTAGTAAAAAAAAAAAAAAAAAAGGAAAAGTCAAACAGAAAATACCAATTCACAAAAAACTAGCCATAGTATTATGGTAATCTCACAACATAGCCATTTAGCCCCAAGACAAGCGCAGATGCTTCCTAAGCATGTCCATTACTGCCTGCCAGGTATGTACTAAATTCTCCTTATGGTGTACAACCCCTTTAACAATGATCTAATTCATCTCGTTTTTGGATAGGATGCCATTTTCATACCCTGTTACAATAAATTACTTCAAAAGTTTGAATAATTAGCAGTGGGATTGGAAGGTAATATTTTATAAAATACAACAAGCGTTCAACTTCTACAGTATAATATTGCCTGTTTTGTTTAAAATAACCACTTCTCTGCCTTTATCCACCAGTTTATTAATAATGTTTGGGTTATCTCTTCTTTTTCACCTTTGGTCAGATTATGTTGAAATTTATTGTCACCACTTGTTTTATTAATTTCCTCAAGGTCCGCCAGTACAACTGTAGAGAATGTATCTAATAAATTCCCTTTGTTCTGGATAGGGTAGAAGGTGGAATAAGGGTACAGATTAGTGCAGATCGGTGGTGGATTAATACTACTTGCATGGTCTGCTCCTTCACTTAGATTTTCTCCATTTGGTTTATCTTTAAAAAAAATTATAGCAAAAAATCTTTTAATTTTAAGTTTCATGATGAAATTATTAACATCTATAAAAAGATCGAAATCATTACTCCTGTTTGTAAGGCAGAAAGACAGTCTTCTCTTTAGTAATGATCTCTCTGCCACACCAAGCAAATAAAATTAAATATTTTTACACATTCTGCTTTTTCTTTTTGCCTTTTTCAGTTTTTTCTGCATCTTCCTCCTCTTCTTCCCCTCTTTTTGACAGATTTCTCTTTGATCAGATAGGGGGGCTAGATGTATTTTTTCCATTACTATGTGTTCTGGATGTTGGGGATAGGGAGACATGATTGTCAGAGGTAACCCTAAAAATACTGTAGTTTCTACAGGATTGGATGAATTAGAGAGTAACAATAATGATTGTTCAGTAGAGGTGAAATATGACTGTTCCAATAAATTACTTTTACCTTGAGTAGTCATGGTTGGCAGAGTAGCATGAATGGTGAGTAAAGAGTCATCCTCTGAAATAGGAGAAGCTATAATGTCAGACGTGTTTACAATGGTATAAGAGGGGTATACAGACTTAGAGGCAGATTCCAGTGGTACATATTTGGAAACGGATTTAAGTGGTATAGGGGTAGCCGGTGGCACATGGTCGAAGTAACATATCTATGTACCCTTGCTGTATAGATGGTAGTAATTGCCTGACGGTCTTGTCCATCTCGTTTGGACATTGTTTGAGATGCAGCGTAACCTGCTGGTGAGGAGATTGAATTGAATTCAGAACGTGTGATAGGTGTGTACTTTTGTTTTGAAGCTGTAAAAGTTCTGTATTGTTGGGCAATCTTAGTATTGACATGATTAGATTTCTTACGATTATTATTATTATAAGTATGTGGTTATTGTCTATTATAATGCTTATTTTTTATCCAGTGATCCAGTGAAGTTGATGATACAAAATATATAAATAGAGCAGAACAGCCACTGCCATATGAACCAAGCAACAGTGGGAGTCAATGGAGGGGTGTCTAGGAACGACAGGCTGCTTTGCCTCAATGACGCATCATCCGGTTCACTACAAGATGATGCGTCATTGACGCAAAACAGCCTGTCGTTCCTAAATGGCCCTGCTGACGGCTTTGTGCCAGCTTCCTGTCCTGTGCACCGCAGTGATGTCCGTTACCTTTCAAGATTGATGTCTAAGTAAACTTTTGTGGAATTGCTTCCCCGGTGAGTGCAGAAAGTCTTTCTTTTTCATTGTAAAGTTGATGATACCGTCTGTTGGAAAAGGAGTTTCCTATTGCTGAATCGATTCATTTTGAATTCCATAGTATTTTTCTTCCTTCCTTTTTGAAATGAATGAAAGGTCCACTTGGTAGCGATTGCACATTCCGATCAGTTGATCCAAGTTGCCGTCTCAGATCACCGAGCGTAAGCTAAAGAGAACAGTATAGAAAAAAGGGGAACAGACAGAGGGTCAAGGTTTAATGTATACTGCTCACCTTGAGTGCATATGGTATATGCATATCACCCCTTTTGTTTATTATTCCTTTATTCCTTTATATCTCAATTACAATAATATTTACTTCATTATATAGTTACAACCAGTATTTATTAAAGAAGTTAACCCCCCCTCACCCCTTTACAATATCCATTTTGGGTACATTGCCCTGTCCAACCGGTATCACCCACTTTCATATCTACTCTTGTGTTAATAGGCTCCACATTTCTCTTCCCTCTTTTTCCTCCCCCTTCCCCTAATTTCCACCGAATAAGGGCAAAAGAAAAAAAAAAAACACACACACACACACACACACACACACAGTTCCTCCCCTCAAATCCACTCATTTTCCAATTTCCAGTTTGGGCCCTGCCACACCATTCATCTCCACCTCCTTTCGTTCTCCCAACTTTCCTCTTTCTCCTTTTCACAGCTGCTTATTATTTTCCAAGTTATATACCATCAATTATATTACATTAAATTTAGCTTACAACTCTTTCCAGAGATAGATGGTACCCTTTCGTACCACCATGTTTCCTGATTTCCTCGTGATCAACTGATGATGTGTTTATTCCACATCTCCAGGATCACCAAGCTGGAGGAGAAACTATTTATTCAACCTTTCCTTTTATGCAAACTATTATGCAGCTTTCTTTTTAAGGGAGGCAGATCTTCATTCTTCCCTTCATTAAACAAATTTGGAGGGCCCACAACACACAATGCAATGAAGGGAAGGAAGGAAGGGGGGAAAAAAAACATACAATAACTAATTAGCTTAAAATAACCTATATATATATATATATATATATATATATATATATATATATATATATATATATAGTTTTCTCATTTTCCTTCCTGTCTTACAATTTTACATTCCCCTATCTATCTTTAGGGTCACCTTTGGCCGGACAGAGCACCCCCCTTACAAACACTAGTCACCTACCAACTTCCCTCTACCCTTTCCCAAAAAAAAACACCCCATAGCAGAATAAAAATATGCATATCACCCTTATAGCAAGGTTACAACAAAGTAGATCCACTATGCTGCTGCTGTAGGGTAGCGGTAACCAGTCCGCAAGTAAAGGGTAGAAGTAGTCAGGAGAAAATTCAGTTGATAGGCCCTACATCAACATGGAATAGTAGGAAACAAAACTTAAAGTTCAGTCCAATAATGGGTTTCGGCCTTACAGCCCTTCTTCAGATTGGCATAAAAACAAGTACATCAACATCTCATATAAATACAATTTAAAATGGGTGCCAACAATAGTGGCTCCCAACAGGAGGGACTTGACCAGAAGTATGTTCAAAAATATAAAAACTTAATCAAAGTGAATAGTATATACTATAGATAAATGCATATTGTATTACAGGGGGAAATTTTGAGGTTACAACATGGACATTCTTGAATGATCAGATTATCACAGATGAGGATTTTTATGCTGGATGTCAGACGGTGACGGAACCGAGGTTTGAGTCGCACAGTCAGTAGTATCCGGTAGTAGTGGAACTGAGGCTTGAGCCACAGGGTCCGCAATAAAAGCAATGCTAGAAGAAAAGCTAAGAAAACATAATTAGATAAATTGATATAAGAAAAAAGATATGGGAGGGAAAAACATTTATCACCATCATTGTAATGCAATATAATTAGCAAAGTGTACGATTATTATGAGAACCCAAACAACATGTAAACAACAATAACCAAAGTTCATCCGCAGGTCCATAATGACAGATGAGTAGAGTAAGCATAAATACACATGTAACTATTATGTAATCACTAAAAGGATTCAGAGAAAGTTGCCGGGACACAATCGTCTGGATACTATGTTAATTCATACAAACAGTGGGGCATTCATTCATGACAGTTTACTCTTGTCAACAGATATTCCTTCCACCTCCACCACAAACTTGCACACATGGCTTGGCCAAGCCTGCATGTTTTATCAATGGGAAAGCGGAGTAAAAAAAAAAAAGTAAAACTGCAAAATGTTAAAAGCAGGAAAAAAGTAAAAGTTAAAATGAAAATTAATATAAAATGAATGTAGAAATAAGTTTCACTGCTCTTAGATGCATTCTATTAAGAGGAAAACCTAAAACATAATTTATCCCAGGGGATCTGTGACATGCAAATATTCTCAATGAATTAGTCTGAAAACAGCTGAATGTCTGCTCTAACAGATGTTTCTAACCTAAATTTGGGTTAAATGCAGAAAAAGGAGGTCACCAGACACAACATCTGGAACTACAACATGTTCACAGACACGGCCTAAAAAGTGGCTTCACATATTCTCAACCAAAAGAGAAAGTGAACTGCATTTTGAAAATGTGGTAATAAGGCAAGGCTAAAATTACTTCATATTGCTTGTTTGTCAAATTTGTAAGAATATATACACCAACAAAAAAGAACCAGTAGTGTAAAACATTTATATTTTATTTAACATATATGCCGATCACAGACATTTTTTTTTAAATACAAAGAAGAAAATATAAAAACAAGGCACCACAAGAACAACTGCAGTTAGATGAAGGGGCATGGCAAAGTATAAATACATGGAATACAGGGAAACTATCCTTAAAAAATAGTTTGATCCATATACAGGGTACAGAACCTCGAAGTATAGTAGCTACAAGACAATTAAATGTATAGGATATACAGACAACATGTAAACAAGTCCATATCAGAATGAGATATAAAGTGCAAATTTCAAACAGAGAACATCCTGCCATGCATTACCTGCCTGCCACCTCCTACCCCAACGTGCGTTTCGCTTGTGCTTCGTCAGGGGGCGTGTCTGTAACCCCCAAACAGGTGGGTATAAAAAGGTTGCGATAACCAATCAGATACGGCCCTTAAGTGAGTGGCAGATGTATAAGCCACTCATATCTACACATTTATTTAATAAAGAACCTCCCCAAGAGTCATATCGTACCGCATAGACTCTGGCATCATCATATATGGCCGCGCGTATGTATGATGTGTCTCCAGCCGAAGCTGGAGTGAAGGAGTGTGCCCGGAAGTAAGGGACGTCACTAGTCACATGACAGTGACGTACCACAACATGCGCATAACAGGTGCGCACAAAGAGCTGTGATATGCTGGGAAGCGCGTTAAAGCGCCGACATCAGCGGCGATCATGTGACCACAGTAGTAGGTCACATGAACAGTGCGGGTAAGTGCCAGAAGACAGGCTAATATGCCAACGTCAGCGCCGGCATGAATGGTCATGTGACTACAGTTCTAAGTCACATGTGGTTTTATCTATGTAGGCATGACCACACGCGAATTGAAGAAGAGAACACGTGAACATGTACTCGGTATCCTGGCAGCTAAAGACAAACAAGACACATTCCGTCTAACCACAGTCCCTCGCCATTTTAAAATTTTCCATGACTGTGATCCCTGCGGCCTGAAGGTGAGAGGGATTGACCGGGTGTTTCCTGGAAATAGGGGTGGAAATTGGAGAGTCAAGCTCGCCCAACAAGAGACAAAATGGATCTATAGGCTCAAAACACTCCAACCAAGGGGTCTTAATGATCACGACAGCTTTATTCCATTCTTGTAGCTATACCACTATATCTCTTATTACATATTACGGTTCCTGGTCGCTGTCTATCACCCTCCAAATGGTTGGGTTGTTTTTAATCATTTTTAATAATTTCTCTTATGCCTTTTTTAATCCTCTTTTTTTCTTCTCTTTCTTTGTGTTAGGTTGCCGAGGTTATATATTTGAATTTATAAGCACCTTATCTACTCACCAGCGTCTCCCTTACCTCTATGTATGTTTTTGACAGCAATATATTGCCATGCATCCTGCCTTCCACCTGAGTAATTGTAAACTATCCCTAGCTTATTTATCTATATATATATATATATATATATATATATATATATATTGATTATGTTAATAAATTAGCTATTATCTATTTTCATAACCCATTATTTATCATTTATTACATGTTTCATCTTTTACATCAATTTTATATATACACAATTTTATACTTATAACTACGTGATTATTCACTATATTCTTACACACATTTTTTTGTATATCTCTCCTCTTGGATCATGATAGATCGGCCATATTTTATATGGTCTTACATATATTTGAATACACCCTGGTCACTTATACACTGACACGTTATAACCTCCCTATTTATCATTTTTTCCGCACATCTTACACCCGTCCTTATATATATTTAATCTATATTCACACACACACCCCTTTTTAAGTGTGGATCTAGATCATATTGATCACCTACCGGTCCATTCACGGAGACAGACATCAATCAATTTTTCTCATTCTTTTATTATATATTTCTGCATTATATTCTTATCATCTAATATTCACCATTTTTTATTATAGTATATATACTTTTCACTTTACATTTATACTGATTCTCATTATCACCCTTATTATATTTTCACATTTTTATTTATTATATATATATATTTTTTTTATTTTTATTTATTTATTTATCTTTCTATAATTTTTTTTATATATACCCCTCTTTATATGTCCACATTTACTCATTTCTCTTTTCATTCACTTCCATTTTCTACACTTTCCACTTATTTGTCTGTCTTCATTTTCACGGTATCACCTTATCACATTCAGCCGATCCTTCACTGGCTTGCACTTATCTATTCCCACTATCACACTCACACTATTTCATATTTACTCACTCTTTTCCTTTCATGCACTTTTTGTATTATCACTTGGTTGCAGTGGTTTTTGTGGTGGCGTGTATGTATTTTATTTCTATATGTTCTATGTTTTATGTTTGTATGTCTTTGTCCTGTTTGTTTGTGCCGGCTAGGGTTAATACATACCTACCATTCACTCTGCATTTAGCGGCGTATATGGTTATGTATTGTTGTTTATCAACAGAGTCATGTGACTTAGAACTGTAGTCACATGACCATTCATGCCGGCGCTGACGTTGGCATATTAGCCCGTCTTCCGGGACTTACCCACACTGTTCACGTGACCTACTACTGTGGTCACATGATCGGCGCTGACATCATCGCTTTAGCCCGCTTCCCGGCATATACCCGCACAGCTCTTTGTGCGCACCTGTTATGCGCATGTTGCGGTATGTCACTGTCATGTAACTAGTGACGTCCCTTACTTCCGGGCACACTCCTTCACTCCGGCTTCGGCCGGAGACACATCATACATACGCGCGGCCATATATATGATGACGTCAGACGCCAGAGTCTATGCGGTACGATAATCAGGTAAAGGCTGAAATGGGCAGGCTTGATTGCATATGACTCTGGGGGAGGTTCTTTATTAAATAAATGTGTAGATATGAGTGGCTTGTACATCTGCCACTCACTTAAGGGCCGTATCTGATTGGTTATCGCAACCTTTTTATACCCACCTGTTTGGGGGTTATATACATGCCCCCTCACGAAGCACAAGCGAAACGTACGCTGGGGTAGGAGGTGGCAGGCAGGTAATGCATGGCAGGATGTTCTCTGTTTGCAATTTGCACTTTATATCTCATTCTGATATGGACTTGTTTACATGTTGTCTGTATATCCTATACATTTAATTGTCTTGTAGCTACTATACTTCGAGGTTCTGTACCCTGTATATGGATCAAACATTTTTTAAGGATAGTTTCCCTGTATTCCATGTACTTATACTGTGCCATGCCCCCTTCATCTAACTGCATTTGTTCTTGTGGTGCCTTGTTTTTATATATTCTTCTATGTATTTAATAAAAAAATTCTGTGATCAGCATATATGTTAAATAAAATGTACATTTTTTACACTACTGGTTCTTTTTTGTTGGTGTTTATATAGATTGCATAAGCCAGTGGTGGCTTATCTCCTCAGAGTTGGATGTCTTCCTCCCTCAGTGTATGTTGGTGATAGAACAAATTTGTAAGAACATGATTCTGATATTTTTTTTTAGAATATTTCTAAAGAATTAATAATTAAAGGAAGCATCTAATTGGAAGATGTCCTATTGTTTAACCCCTTAACAATTTACGTCCTATGCATAACCGCGAGCATCGGAGCAATGCTCGCGTCATGCCCGGCAGGTCCCGGCTGCTGATAGCAGCCAGGGACCCGCCCGTAATGGCGGACACGGATGTCCGCCATGAACCCCTCAGATGCCGTGATCAATACAGATCACGGCATCTGCAGCATCGCGGTACTTTAAATGGATGATCGGATCGCCCGCAGAGCTGCCGTGACGATCCGATCATACAGCATGGTGGCTGGAGGTCCCCTCACCTTGCTTCGGCCGTCTCCCAGGGTTTTCTGCTGACCAGAGTAGACCAGAGCAGAAGATGACTGATAATGCTGATCAGTACTGTGTCCTATACATAGCACTGAACAGTATTAGCAATCGAATTATTGCTATAAATAGTCCCCTATGGGGACTATTAAAGTGAAAAAAAAAAGTAAAAAAGGTTAAAAAAAAAAAAGTTAAAAAAAAGTGAAAAACCCCCTCCCCAATAAAAACGTAAATTGTCCCATTTTCCCTAATTCACCCCCAAAAAGTGTAAAAAAAAATGTTATATACATATTTGGTATCGCTGCGTGTGTAAATATCCCGACTATTAAAATAAAATGTTAATGATACCGTACGGTGAACGTCCTGAACGTAAAAAATAATCCAAAATAGCTGCTTTTTTATAATATTTTATTCGAAAAAAAAATAATAAAAAAAGTATTAAAACTTTCATATAAGCAAATATGGTATCAATAAAAAGTAAAGATCATGGTGCAAAAAATGAGCCCTCTGATAGCCGCTTATACGGAAAAATTAAAAAGTTATAGGTCTTCAAAATAGGGGGATTTTAAACGTACTAATTTGGTTAAACAGTTTGCGATTTTTTTAAGTGCAACACTAATAGAAAAGTATATTATCATGGGTATCATTTTAATTGTATTGACCCAAAGAATAAAGTACACATGTCATTTTTACCGTAAATTGTATAGCGTGAAAACAAAACCTTCCAAAATTTGCTAAATAGCGGTTTTCTTTTTAATTTCCCGTCACAAATAGTATTTTTTTTGGTTGCGCCATACATTTTATGGTAAAGTGAGTGATGGCATTACAACGGACAACTGGTCGTGGAAAAAACAAGCCCTCATACTAGTCTATGGATGAAAATATAAAAGAGTTATGATTATTTGAAGGCGAGGAGGAAAAAATGAAAATGTAAAAATCGTAAGGCCAAAATGGGCTGAGTCCTTAAGGGGTTAAATCAGGTTTTTCTGTTAACAATATTTTAAAAGATTTTTTTAAATTTTCTACACTTTTTATTTTGTGTACATTTTTTTTACAACTGTAAAAATCCCTAGTCAGACCACACATGGAATACTGTGTACAGTACTGGGTACCAATGTACAAGAAAGATATAGTGGAGCTGGAGAGGGTTCAAAGACGGGCAACCAGAGTAATGCGAGGAAAGGGAGGACTAGAGTACCCAGAAAGATTATCAGAATTAACTATTTACAGACATCTCTCCCTTTATCTATTTATACCCTGGACTGTACATATAACAAGGGGGCATCCTTTACATCTAAAGGAAAGAATGTTTCTACACCAGCATAGATTACCTAATAATTATGTATACTGTAAATATATCAGGGGGCAGTACAGAGATCTCTCCCATGATCTATTTATACCCAGGACTGTATCTATAACATGGGGGCATCCTTTACGTCTAGAGAAAAGAAGGTTTCTACACCAGCACAGGCGGGGATTCTTTAGTGTAAGAGCAGTGAAACTGTGCCAGATGAGGTGTTCATGGTGAACTCAAAAGATTTCAAAAGAGGCCTAGATGCATTTCTGAAAAGTAACATTACTGGTTATGGATACTACATTTACAGGGGAAAGTTGAGAACTGTGCTGGAAATGTGCAAAGCCTAAAATGTTTTTCTGGCAGTTTCTATCAAGTTATGGTTGGAAGAAGTCTTCATGGTGATCTGAACAAGATAGAAAAGAAAAGAGAATGACTCCTGTGAGTAACTGCACTGTAATCTTTTATACAGTCTGCAGAGCCTGTGTAGAGCTGGTATCTACCACTATATGGTTACTGTGTGGGGATATTAATCTGTGTATAGTGTTTTTTTTTATTCAGCATCAGCATAGTTATACTATCCAATCACTGTATGATAGTAATGGTAGTGATCATGGTGTGGGGAAATTATTTGTCTCTTGCATAGTGGTATTATTTCATGTTACTAACCAATGAGCAAAATCTTGCATGCACTGCTGTTAGGCGGTGATGCATACACTGTATACATAACCATTCTCTTATGTTCACAGACTGTTGCCTTATCTCTCCAAGAAAAAAACAGATCTGACAATAAAAATCTTAAAAATTGACTGACCCTTTTCTCCATTGACACATATGTTGGGGGAGAGTCAGGGGGCTGCCATACACCATAGACAGTAGGCAAAACCCACTTAAGGCAATAAGTTCAAACAGTTTCAATCACTGTTATAAACATGACGCATTCTTACAGAACAGATTCTCATCCTGTCGATGCTCCACTACTTGCTTTTCATTACACCTCAGCTGATACTAATATGCAGCTCCTTGTTTCTCAGACCACCTGCTGATCAGCCAGCCTTCCCTGCTGGGATCTGACTATTTAAAGGGGTACTCTGCCCCTAGACATCTTATCCCCCTATCCAAAGGATATTGTATAAGACTTCTGATCGCCGGGGTCCCACTGCTGGAGACCCCCCGTGATCTCGGCTGCACCACCCCAGACATCCGGTGTCAAGGTGTGGCTGTGACGTCATGAGTGGGACGTGGCCTTGATGTCATGAGCCTTCGGCGGGTGCAGCAGGGAGATCCTTTTGATAGGGGATATGATGTCTAGGGGCGGAGTCCCCCTTTAACCCCTTAAGGACCCAGCCATTTTACACCTTAGGACCCGGCCATTTTTTGCACATCTGACCACTGTCACTTTAAACATTAATAACTCTGGAATGCTTTTAGTTATCATTCTGATTCCGAGAATGTTTTTTCGTGACATATTCTACTTTAACAAGGTGGTAACATTTTGTGGTACCTTGCATCCTTCCTTGGTGAAAAATCCCAAAATTTTATTAAAAATTTGAAAATTTTGCATTTTTCTAACTTTGAAGCTCTCTGCTTGTAAGGAAAATGGATATTCCAAATATTTTTTTCTTTTATTCACATATACAATATGTCTACTTTATGTTTGCATCATAAAATTGACAAGTTTTTACTTTTGGAAGACACCAGAGGGCTTCAAAGTTCAGCATCAATTTTCCAATTTTTCACAAAATTTTCAAACTCACTATTTTTCAGGGACCAGTTCAGGTTTGAAGTGGATTTGAAGGGTCTTCATATTAGAAATACCCCATAAAAGACCCCATTATAAAAACTGAGCCCCCCAAAGTATTCAAAATGACATTCAGTCAGCATTTTAACCCTTTAGGTGTCTCACAGGAATAGCAGCAAAGTGAAGGAGAAAATTCACAATCTTCATTTTTTACACTCGCATTTTCTTGTAGACCCAATTTTAGAATTTTTACAAGGGGTAAAAGGAGAACATTTATACTTATATTTGTAGCCCAATTTCTCTCGAGTAAGGACATACCTCATATGTCTATGTAAAGTGTACGGCGGGCGCAGTAGAGGGCTCAGAAGTGAAGGAGCGACAAGGGGATTTTGGAGAGTACGTTTTTCAGAAATGGTTTTTGGGGGGCATGTTGCATTTAGGAAGCCCCTATGGTGCCAGAACAGCAAAAAAAAAACAACACATGGTATACCATTTTGGAAACTAGACCCCTTGAGGAACGTAAAAAGGAATTAAGTGAGCCTTAATACCCCACAGGTGTTTCACGACTTTTGCATATGTAAAAAAATACATATTTTTTTCACTAAAATGTGTGTTTCCCCCCAAATTTCACATTTTTGCAAGGGTTAATAGCAGAAAATACCTCCCAAAATTTGTAAACCCATCTATTCTGAGTATAGAGGTACCCCATAAGTTGACCTGAAGTGAACTACGGGTGAACTACAATGCTCAGAAGAGAAGGAGTCATATTTGTCTTTTTGAGAGCAAATTTTGCTCGGGGGCATGTTGCATTTAGGAAGCCCCTATGGTGCCAGGACAGCAAAAAAAACACATGGCATACTATTTTGGAAACTAGACCCCTTGAGGAATGTAACAAGGTATTAAGTGAGCCTTAATACCCCACAGGTGTTTCACGACTTTTGCATATGTAAAAAAATACATATTTTTTTCACTAAAATGTGTGTTTCCCCCCAAATTTCACATTTTTGCAAGGGTTAATAGCAGAAAATATACCCCAAAATGTGTAACCCCATCTCTTCTGAGTATGGAGGTACCCCATAAGTTGACCTGAAGTGCACTACGGGCGAACTACAATGCTCAGAAGAGAAGGAGTCATATTTGGCTTTTTGAGAGCAAATTTTGCTCGGGGGGCATGTCGCATTTAGGAAGCCCCTATGGTGCCAGGACAGCAAAATAACATCCACATGGCATACCATTTTGGAAACTAGACCCCTTGAGGAATGTAACAAGGGGTACAGTGAGCATTTACCCACTACTGGTGTCTGTCAGATCTTTGGAACAGTGGGCTGTAAAAAATTTTTTATTTGCACAGCCCATTGTTCTAAAGATCTGTCATACACCAGTG
The DNA here is from genome assembly GCF_029499605.1 of Hyla sarda. Lineage (NCBI taxonomy): Eukaryota > Metazoa > Chordata > Amphibia > Anura > Hylidae > Hyla > Hyla sarda. The sequence goes on along the minus strand of NC_079195.1, from coordinate 143,515,711 downwards.
GGGTGTAAATTCTCACTGCACCCCTCATTACATTCCGTGAGGGGTGTAGTTACCAAAACGGGGTCACATGTGGGGTTTTGTTTTTTTTGCGTTTGTCAAAACCGCTGTAACAATCAGCCACCCCTGTGCAAATCACCTCAAATGTACATGGTGCACTCTCCCTTCTGGACCTTGTTGTGCTCCACCAGAGCACTTTGCGCCCACATATGGGGTGTCTCCGTAGTCAGGAGAAACTGCATTACAAGTTTTAAGGGGCTTTTTTCCCTTTTACCTTTTGTCAAAATGAAAAGTATAGGGCAACACCAGCATGTTAGTGTAAAAAAATTATTTTTTTACACTAACATGCTGGTGTAGACCACCACTTCACCTTTTCATAAGGGGTTAAAGGAGAAAAAGCCCCCCAAAAATTTGTTCGGCAATTTCTCCCGAGTACGCCGATACCCCATATGTGGCCCTAAACTGTTGCCTTGAAATACGACAGGGCTCCAAAGTGAGAGCGCCATGCGCATTTGAAGCCTGAATTAGGGATTTGCATAGGGGTGGACATAGGGGTATTCTATGCCAGTGATTCCCAAACAGGGTGCCTCCAGCTGTTGCAAAACTCCCAGCATGCCTGGACAGTCAACGGCAATACTGGGAGTTGTTGTTTTGCAACAGCTGGAGGCTCCATTTTGGAAACAGTGGCGTACCAAAAGTTTTTCATTTTTATTGGGAGGGGAGGGGGGCTGTGTAGGGGTATGTGTATATGTATTGTTTTTTACTTTTTATTTTATTTTGTGTTAGTGTAGTGTTTTTAGGGTACAGTCACACGGGCGGAGGATTACAGCGAGTTTCCCGCTGCGAGTTTCAGCTGCCGCGCAAAATTTGCTGCATCGCAAACTTGCAGCCTGATACTCACTGTAAGCCCCCTGCCCATGTGAGTGTACCCTGTACATTCACAGGGGGGGGGGGAACCTCCAGCTGTTGCAAAACTACAACTCCCAGCATGCACAGTCTATCAGTGCATGCTGATAGTTATAGTTTTGCAACAGCTGGAGGCACACGGGTTTGGAAACACTGAGTTATGAAACAGACAATGTTTCCCAACCAGTGTGTCTACAGGTGTAGAAAATTAACAACTCCCAAACATTCTCAGGCATGCTGGAAGTAGTAGTTCAGCGACATCTTTAGAGCCAGATGTTGCCGAACTACAACTCCCAGCATGATTGGAGTTGTAGTTTTGCAACATCTGGAGGACTACAGTTTGCAGACCACTAATACAGTGGTTCCCAATCTGTGCCCTTTCAGATGTTGCAAAACTACAACTCCAAGTATGCCAAAACTGTCCAGGCATGCTGGGAGTTGTAGTTCTGCAACATCTGAAGGGCCAGATGTTACAGAACTACAACTCCCAGCATGCCTGGACAATAAGGGCATGCTGAGGATGTGTAGTTTTGTAACATCTGGAAGGGCACAGTGGTCTCCAAACTGTGGACCTCCAGATGTTGCAAAACTGCAACTCCCAGCATGCCCAGATGCAAATGGCTGTCTGGGCATGCTGGGAGTTGTAGTTTACAGGGTCCCATTACAGCAATACATGTCGCTTTACGGCGACGTGCATTGCTGTAAAGGGCCCGACCGCGGCTGAAGATCCACTCACCTGTCGCTGCCGCCGCCGTCTCCGCCGCCGGGATCCGGGTCTTCAGGGATGAGGTAAGTACCGGGGCCCGGGCCCCAGCCCTCCCCTGTCCCCCACTGCGTCCTCCATTCTTCCTCCCGTCCTCTCCGGACTTCCAGGAGCCGGGAGGAAGTAACCGCCCCCCCCCCCTTGCGATTGGTCGGTTAGCTAACCGAAGAATCGCAGGGGATAGGAGGAGGTGGCAGGCTTGCCACCTCGCTCCTATACTTTAGCATGGTCCTGGCTGTCTGTGATAACCGGGATCATGCAAAATTACCGGGCGGTCGGGTCCCAGAGACCCGATCAGCCCGGTATCGCTGCAGATCGCTGTTATGATTTCAGCAGCGATTTGTGGCGATACATGGCCCCCCTCGGCGTTTGCCCTGGATGCCTGCTGAACGATTTCAGCAGGCATCCGGTTTCGATCTCTGTCCAGCGCGCGGCGGAGACCGGATTGACTCAGGACGTATGCATACGTCCTGGGTCCTTAAGTACCAGGGTCCCAAGACGTATGCATACGTCTTGGGTCCTGAACAGGTTAAGCTGCAGCAGTCCAGACAGCCTCTGTCCTTGCTTATTCTCTGATTTCCAAGTGTGTTCCTGATTTTTGATTCTGTGTATGACCTTGGCCTTGTTGACTTTCATTCTGGTTCCTGATCCTGGTTCTGACTATGCTGATTTCCTGTTTCCTTACTTCAGCTATTCCTGAGTAGAGAAGAGTGAGCTGAATCTGGCAAACCCGGATTCGTCCCAAATTTTTCGATTTCTCCGGCTCACCATACAATCGATGATAACATGATAACCCCGGTCTATGTGATTTGCTGCTTACTGTGTCAATCAAGAACAAAGGCCAATAGGACACAGCCAGGGACACAGATGTAAAAGCACTAATGTCACCCACAGCATTCACAGTGCTCAGGAACATCTGCAGAGAGGAGACAGAAAGAGCCAGACATAGGGATAGTTAGTGGTTAGAAAGATAGAGATTAAGATTAGAAATAGAGAGAAAGATAGCTACAGATTAAAAAGAGAGATCTTGTGTGTGTGAACAGGAGTCAATTCCCATACAGGAAACCTATAGGGGCTCCTATACAGCAGATAAGGGGGACATGCTTCTCACAGCCACTGAAGGACTCATCTTTTGCTACCACAAAACCAAAGCCTTTTTCAAGGTTCATACCTGCAAATATCTGAATTAAGCCAGCTACAGTAGCCAGTGTAGTGATCTGTATCTAGCTTGCAGTTCTGTTGCTTTTTATATAGTTCCGCAAACACTGTCAGTACGCATTGTGCAGTAATCTCAGCCAGCCAAAAAGCATGTTTATAAGTAATATGTATTTACTATTTAGCCTGTAGTTTTAATAGGGGTCTGTTGCATTTCATATAGTTCCGCACACACCATCAGTACGGATTGTGCAGTCATTTCAGCCAATCAAAAAGTGTGTTGATAGCTGGAGGCACACTGGTTGGGAAACACTATTGTAACATGATGTGTATGCTGAATAGGCTAGAACAGTGTTTTCCAACCAGTGTGCCTCCAGCTGTTGCAAATCTACAACTCATAGCATGCCCAAAGTCTGTCAGGGAATGCTGGGAGTTGTAGTTTTGCAATAGCTGGAGGCACACTGGTTTGTAAACACTAGCACACACAACACGGACTACAACTCCCAGCATGTGTCATTCAGGAGTACCCCCTTCACATATAGAGATCATTCCCAGTATGAGATTTATTACCCTGCAGTCCATACATCCCCAGCCCGTGCATCTTCTCATCCTCCCCTTCAGATAACACTTATCTTCTCTGTGAGGTCCTTCTCCTGTGCAGACCTGCGTCCTTAGAATACAAAGTAGGGGGGAGGGGAGCTGTGGAGCTGTGTACTCAGCTGGATGAGATGAGGGGCATGGCTTATTTTTCTCTTGCAGACAGAGAAAAAAAAAAAGCTGTGACATCTTGTCTACAACAGACTCAGAACTGTGGACAACAGTAAAAGAAAACCCTCTGAACTACAGAATTTCCTGCCCAACAAACAGGTAAGAAAAACACATACATGCTGCCAAAACATATAACACATGTATATTGCAAAAAAAACAAAACTTACAAAGAAGATGCCATATAGTCAAAAAAATTAACCACCGGAGTACCCCTTTAATGCAAATTTTTACCTGGGGTGCCCAAACTTTTGATCTCCACTGTAGCTAGACTGTAGTGTTAATAGAAATCTGTTGCATTTCATACAGTTCAGCAAACACCTCAATACTCATAGTGCAGAAATCTCTGTCAGTCAAAAAGCATGTTGAAGTAATACGTGTGTAGCCTGTAATCTTAATACAGGTCTGCTCTGCAAACACCGTGATTATTCATTGTGCTATCATCTCTCGCATTCAAAAGCATGTTTCTCTGACACGTGTGTTAACACAGTTTTGTTGAATTTCATATTTTTCTGCAAACATACCTTAAATCTTTCTAGTTGTGTACACAAAAACGCATTATACTAAAAAGCCTGTGCATTCCCAACACGTTAAAGGGGTACTACCGTGCTGACAAATTATCCCCTATGTAAAGGATAGGGGATGAGTTGCCTGATCGCGTGGGGTGCTGCGTGCGAGATTGCGGGGGTCCCCAGCGGTGGTACCCCGCGCGATCAGGCAACTTATCCCCTATCCTTTAGATAGGGGATAAGTTGTCAGCACAGTAGAACCCCTTTACGCTTCTTTTTTTTATTTTTTTTATTTTGCACAGTGCAAGGTTCATAACAAGTACTCAATACATAGACAATAAATAGAAAAGAGAGAAAAAAAATAAGAAAGAAAGAAAAGATAAGAAAAAGAAATAGAGAGAAAAAGAAGAAGAAAGAGAAGAAGAAAAAAGTGAAGAATCATCGTTTGTGTCACTAGTACTTATATTAGGAACTAAATCATTAATATTTTAGGTTTAAGCTTAGAAAGTTCACCATATCCTGCTGTAAAAGGGCAAAAGCAAAGCTAACGTTCAATCAATCTCAACTTGTCAAGGGTATATATGCTATCCATTCCGACCATAAAGAAAAGAAAATGGGGAGCTTGTTCAAAGTTAATGCTAAGCTATATTCCATTTTACATATGCATTGCATTTTATTAATTATATAGTCTAAGTTTGGAAGATCTAGAGATTTCCACTTTGCTGCTATTTGGTTTTTAACAATCGTTAAACCCCTTTATGCTTCTAAAGCAACTGTATTTTTTAATTCTAGTTTTATTAAACTTTCCTTATACAAACCTTGTTGTAAGATAAACTCAGTTTATAGCATTGAAACTTAAAGTTGATAAGTAGGTTGGTGAAAAATCTCCCAAAAAAGATAAAATGATCCTTAATAAAATATAACTGGTAAATGAATTGACGGTCCTAGAGGGTCTGTTTCCTCATCTCTGTCTCTGATTCCCCCCTACTGCTATGCAGAAGGATAGCACTAGCCATGAGGAAGAGTTTGGTCCTGGTCAGCCTTTGGAGCATGTTGCTGAGGTGGGGGAAGGTGCTGCAGTGGCCGAGCATAACACTAGTGGGACTGGTGGTAGTCATGGTGAGGATTCTGGAAGGCATCATGGTGGATGTAGTGCGGGGGAACAAGGAGACCACAATGATACATCAGAAGTGCTAACTGAGAGGAGTGGTGGGGATTATGAAGAGGAGTTAAAGAGGAGGATATCAGCGGGCCTTCTGGTCCAAGCAGCTCAGGAGCAAGTGACGGTGACACTGGTGCTAGATCTAAATACTTGAGAAAAAAAAACAATTCTAAAATGGGTACAGTCGGGTTTTGATGTACCAAGCTATTTACTGTATCCTGCCATGTGGAAATTCTTTACCTTGTTATCAGGTGCAGGAAAGTAGGCATGGTGCCGTCACTGCGGGGAGAAAGTGAGGCACAGGCAGGGTCCAAATTTAGGAATTAGGTCTCTTCATCAGCACCTCAAGTATCACAAAGCCTGGGTAGAAGTATACCTAATCCACCAATGCTTGCTATATGCTGGTTACAGATAACTCTTCCTCACCTCTGTCTGCTGAATGCTGGTTACTACTAATAATACCAATCCACCATCACCCTACTTCCAGCCAGGCCTACAATTACACAACCCATCATCCACAATTAAAGGGATAATCTTTGGGAGGCTTGGAACAATCAATGTCGTCTTCTTCACTTGCTAGACTAAGAATCTGTTGATACTCTCAAAAAAGGGATAATTTTTTTAATCCATGCCGTCTTCTCCCAACTGTCTAACAGCCACATTTTTGGGATTTGCCTCATCTGTCTCGTTCCCTCCTCCTCCCCGATCCCGTCAGTTATATATTGGGGAATCCATGTCCCCCAGACAACGGTATTCTCCCAGTCACCCTGTTGTAATTCCTACCTGGCCAAATTGTTGGTGGCACAAGACCACCCATACCATCTTATGGACTCCACGGCCTTTAGGCAACTAATGGGGTGTGCTCAGCGAAGGTGTCACGTACCTAGTCGCCATTATTTTGCAGAGTCAGCTGTACCATGCATGCCACGGTTGATATGTGAAGTAGTACCTATGGCCAGAGGCAATATGTGGCTGAAAAATACTTTGCTCTATTTCTATAGTCTCAGTGGGATTTCCAGTGGGGCAAAGTTCAAATTTATTGTTTGCTTTTGAAAACATCCTGCGGCCAGCCAGGGCTGCTGGGCAAAATAAAATTTGTTGCGTTGGCCTTTACAACCACCCTGTGGCCAGCCAGGGCTGCTGGACAAATTCAAATTTTTGTGTTTGCTTTGGCAACCACCCAGCGTCCAGCCAGGGCTGCTGGCCAAATTAAAATTTGTTGCAATTGCTTTTGAAACCACTCCATGGCCAGGGCTGCCCAAATTCAAATTTGTTGTGTTTGCTTTTCCAACCACCCTGCAGCCAGTCAGGGCTTCTGGCCAAAAGGAGTACATAGTCATCATTATTTTGCTGAGACAGCCATACCCTGCATGGTACGATTGATACGTGGAGTAGTACCTTCGGCCAAGGGCAATACATGGCCGAAAAAAAGTTTTGCTCCATTCATTGCTGCTACTTCCAGCCTTGGCCGCCTGGCTGGGGCAAAATTCAATAAATGTATAGCGGTTGCTTTTGCAACCACCCTGCTGGCCAAAATCACATTTTTTACATGTGCTTTTGCAACCACCCTGTGGCCAGCCAGGGCTTCTGGCCAAAATGAAATTAACTTTTTGGCAAACCTTCTGCTTCCAGCCAGACCCCATGGACTTCTGGCTCACCAGATTAAACCATTGGCCAAAACTTGCCCAGCTTTCCATGAGTGCTCTGTTTTGTTCACCCTCTAGTGTGGCTTCCGGGAGAGTGTTCAGCACAGCAGGCGGCATAGTCACCCCGAAATGAACAACATTGTCAACCAGCTGCCTGGAAAATTTACTTTTACTAAAATAAATCAGGCATAGATCGGTGAGGAATTTAAACCTCCAGTGCCAGATGCCACTGATTAGGCAGTACTACCCCCACCCCTGCTGGGTGCTAGTTACAATCAGTCCGCCAACTCATGCTGTACGCTAGGGACATCTGTCTGCCATCTCATGCTGTACGCTAGTGACATCAGTCCTCCATCTCGTTCTGTATACCACCACCTGCTGTATGTGGGATTCTACTAATAACACCAATCCACCATCACCCTACTTCCAGCTAGGCCTACACATACACAACCCATCATCTCCATAAAAGGGAAAACATTTTTGGCTTTTCATACAATAGCTATTACTTTTTCAGTCTTCACTATTTTAGAATGCTAATTCTGTGACTACTCCCAAAAAAGAGATAATTTGTGGGACAAAACCATGGTGTCTTCCCATGCCTCCATGTGCATATTAACACTGGCAGGCATCTACCGACAAACAAGGATAATTTATGCCACTTTATTTTGGTGTGAATAAGCCTAACAAAATGGGCGAGCTGGAATAGTTACCATGGATTACCGCTTGTTGCCATAACTGATCCTTAAAAACAATTTGTGGTCGGATCTTATATGTACCGTAAGTAGGGTACCATTTGCATGAATAATTAGGCCTGGGTTGTGCCTGGCCGGCCGTGAAGGGTATCCAATAGAAAGGGGGATACCCTGAGAGTAACTGTAGAAAAAAAGGGGAGGGAGGGTGGGAAAGCCTTGCATGCTGCCGACAGCACCTGTGTGAATAAGATGTTTATATAAGGACCAGACTCCTCCCCCAAATTAGGTTAACTGTTTCAGCTAACCCCCACTTGTGGTCGAATCTTATATGTACCGTAAGTAAGGTACCATTTGCATGAATAATTAGGCCTGTGGTGTGCCTGGCCGGCCGTGAAGGGTATCATATAGAAAGGGGGCAAAAATACATCAGTTAGGTAATGCATGAATAAATGGTTAAGCATAACCTACGTCATATGAACCCGAAATAGCAGACAAAATGCTCCAGTTAACAGCCGGAGGTTGGAACGTGTCAATGAAATAGAGTGATAAAAGTGCCCTAACTTACTTAACATCTAAGTGATAACTGACAAAGAGAGGCCCCTACCCAGAAGCTGGCTCAGCTGTTATGAAGCCAAAACCAAGAAGGAATTCGGGATATACAACTTGGCACTACTGGACCCATAGCATCTACCAGAATGCTACTACCAGGGTGTGCATGGATAAAGGTAACGCAAATGACAGAGATAGGAAATGTTGGAGAAGTGCTAGATAGACAGAAGGTATAATGAGTCGGTTAGATTGAGAAGTGGCCAAAACACAGACGTCAGTAGGTATTTAGATAGGTAGTGCCAGGAGAGAAAAATTTGCAAGTGTCCCGTGCTACACATATAAGTATTCCTATTGAACCATGCCATACATAAGTGACAACAACAGACCCGCATAGACAAACATAAAAGAATATAACGCACTTAGCCTGAGGTTTCGTGTACCAGTAAGGCAGTATCCTCAAACTTGCAGGCGTAAAGAAGATAATTACTGCAACGCCCTGAGGCTTATCGCAAAAGAAAATATACATGACCAGCAGGTTACAAAGTCCAACAAGGGCAAATATACCAACAGATACACGTTTGACAAGACAAACATACAACAAAAGGCCCAGAAGCTACATCCACACCAAAGAACTTAACACTAAGACGTGTACAACTAAGACCACAATGAGAGGCATAGTAGCACACATAAGAGGGAGATAGAGATGACGACAACATGAGGCTCGTGGACTGCCTCAGACAGAATTATATGTAACGCAGAAACGGAAACAACATGAGGCTCGTTGATTTTCAAGCAATCTGCCTCTAACAGGAATGTATGTGACGTACAAAAACAAAAGAGGCTCGTGGATTGACGATACAAGAGGCTCGTGGATTGACGATACAATGTGCCCCAAACAAGAAAGTTTGTAATGTACAAAGGAATGACAACTACATGAAGGCTCAAGGATTGTCTGGCAGCCTATCTCTCACGGGAGCATGTGACGTACGAAAGCATGTAAAGTGACAACTTAAACCTTACCTGGAATGGCGAGGTCAAACTGACTGTAACAAGGTGTATGTAATAACCAGAAAGGAAACTATAAAGATGAGGCTTTACGGATTGATGACAGCAATCAGCCTCCAATCACACTGAACGTATAGGGCTAAGAGGTAAAGCAACCTGGTCATACCTGCTTTGGTATCCTAGGAATGTTGCCAACTATAGTGATGTTTACCATACCTGACCTGCCTACAAGAACAACATGACGCTATAACAGCCTAATATGCCTGACTTAAGCACATGAAAATGTGAGTGTAATACTATGACCACAACCTAAAATACTTGACTAGTGTACATAACATAAGCATGAAGTGACAGAGCTGAAATCAAAGAATGGGACAATAAACTATGGAACGTACACTGTAAGGAACTGTATGCGTATTACCCTGTGGGGAAATGTAAGTATGTCACATTGTAGCTAATCGTACGTATGTCAAACTGTATGGTACGTATGTATTTCACACTGCAAGGAACTGTATGCATAGTACAGTATGTATGTCACTCTAGGTAACCATATGTATTGTGTGTAATACTGTAGGGAACCATATGTATGTCCCACTATAGGGAACCGTTAACGTTGAAGCATGGTATATCACTTGAAGTAACGTAAACACTGTATAACATAAGCGATCTGCTTCTAACAGGGGCGTATGTAACGTAAAAAAACACAATCTGCCCCAAATGAAAATGTTTGTAATGTACAAAGAAATGACAACAATATGAAGGCTCGAGGATTGTCGGGCAGCCTCTCTCTCACGGGAGCGTGTGATGTACGAAAGGCATGTAAGTGAGGACTTAAAGCTTACCTGGAACGGTGAGATCAAACTGGCTGTAACAAGGCGTGATTAACAACAGCAATCAGCCTCCAACCACATCGAACATAAAGAGCTAAGAGGTAAAACAACCTAGCGTACATGACGTAAGCATAACATTACAGAGCTGAAACAAAAAATGGGACAATAACTATGAAACTATGTACACTGTGTACACTGTAACTATGTACACTGTGAGGAACTGTATGCGTATTACCCTGTAGGGAAATTTATGTATGCCACACTGTATGGAACTGTACGTATATCACACTGTGAGAAACTGTATGCATAGTACCCTGTAGGGAACAGTATGTATAACACACTGTAGGGAACCGTATGTATGTCACACTGTAGGGAACCATATGTATGTCGCACTGTAGGGAACCATATGTATGTCACACTGTAGGGAACCGTATGCATAGTACCCTGTAGGGAACAGTATGTATGTGATACTGTAGGGAACAGTTAACGTTGAAGCATGGTATATAACTTGAAGTAACGTAAGCACCGTAAAACATCTCTGGAAACATGGTGCTGTATATGAGCTTATAGTAACGTAGGCCCTGAATAACATTAATGTTCAACATAACAGCTAATTAACCACTAATACACAGTATACATAAGCCACAGTAACAAACACAAATTTCCAGCAGTAGTAACATAGGCCCATATGTCAGCAAAATGAATGTTAAATGCCCAGTATATCTGCTACAGTAACATGAGCCCCAAGTAACATTAAGGTACCGTATATCAGTTAGTAACACTACCACATAGCATATAGTTACTAGTTATATAATGCAAATTATCAACTACAGTAACATAAGCACTGTATGACCACTATAGGGACAAAATGCACCACATGACAGCTATGGAAAGTAACACAGTATCGGCTATATTAACTCAAAGCCCAGTATATCAACTATACCAAAATGAGCAAAGTACATCAGCTATGGTATCAACGCCTGGTACTGAATATCGATATAATAACATCAACCATGGCATCAGCTCAGGTAACGCATGCCATCGGAACTAATGTAGCATAAATGTCATAGTCACGTATGCACCATGGGACAGCTCCAGAAAGGTATACATAATTTTATGCTTAATGTGCCTGCTATATGAATATTTGCGTAGTGTGAACATTAGGGGGTAAAATGACTCATATTCAATGAGAAACATAAGGGTAACATGACAGAACTGAACATGAAAAAACATGACCATAAGCCATGAAAACAATACAGTAAGAAAAATATGTGGGTCATATTGAAGGAAGATGTACATGTTAAACCACTAGGCAAACATATGCACGTACACTGAGTAGGAACCTGAGTAATGCTGTGTTTAACACAAGCGTGGTATACTGTGTGAGACATAAGCATGGAACACTATGTGGAAGGTAAGCATGGTATGCTGTGTGGGACATAAGCATGGAACACTATGTAGAAGGTAAGCGTAGTATACTGTGTGGACATAAGCACGGAACAGTACGTTGAAAGTAAGCGTGGTATACTGTATAGAGCATAAGCACAGAACACTATGTGGAATGTAAGCATAGTATTCTGTGTGGACATAAGCACGGAACACTATGTTGAAAGTAAGCGTGCTATACTGTATAGAGCATAAGCACGGAACACTATGTGGAAGTTAAGTGTGGTATACTATGTAGGACATAAACATGAAACACTATGTGAAAAGTAGGCATGGTATACTGTGTAGAGCATAAGCACAGAGCACTATGTGGAAGGTAAGTGTGATATTCTGTGTAGAGCATAAGCACGGAACACTATGTGGAAGGTAAGCGTGGTATACTGTGTAGAGCATGGGTGTCAAACATGCGGCAAACAATGAATATATTTGCGGCCCGGACATCCCTGTGTCCCGAAAGATGTTTTTGGGACACAGGGATGCCCCCGTCAACTCTCAGCGGCCCCGGGTTAAGTTTAAAAATGCAGGGGCCACTGGGAGATAGCGCACGCTGGGACGTCACTGACGTCCCGTGCGTGCACCCATAGCAACGGAGGCGCGGAGGAGCGGAACGTGGAGGTGGAAGACGCGCTGGCCAGTGACCAGCGGCACATCAGCTTCGGTGGTCAGACCACCGCTCCTCCGGTCTCAGGACCTACAGCTATGGCCAGACTGGAGGAGTGGTGGTCAGAGCACTGAAGTTGGGCAGTGCACAGGCATGCAGCCTCCAGCCATACAGTGTATATGGCTGGAGGCTGGATGTCGGTGGGGGAACTGTACTGGGCACCTAATGTGGGGGAACTGTACTGGGCACCTAATGTGGGGGAACTGAACTGGGCACCTAATGTGGGGGAACTGTACTGTGCCTAATGTGGGGGAACTGTACTGTGCACCTAATGTGGGGGAACTGTACTGCACCTAATGTGGGGGAACTGTACTGCACCTAATGTGGGGGAACTGTACTGGGCACCTAATGTGGAGGAACGGTACTGGGCACCTAATGTGGGGGAACTGTACTGGGCACCTAATGTGGGGGAACTGTACTGGGCACCTAATGTGGGGGAACTGTACTGGGCACCTAATGTGGGGGAACTGTACTGGGCACCTAATGTGGGGGAACTGTACTGGGCACCTAATGTGGGGGAACTGTACTGGGCACCTAATGTGGGGGAACTGTACTGGGCACCAAATGTGGGGGAACTGTACTGGGCACCTAATGTGGAGGCCTCATATTGACATTCGCTCACGTCACGCTCCCAGAATTCAAGGGCCGGCGTTACTACATCCTTTTTTGGATGCGGCCCACATAAACTTAAACCTTGTTTTTTTGGCCCATGTTAGCCTTTGAGTTTGACATGCTTAGTGTAGAGCATAAGCACGGAACACTATGTGGAAGATAAGCATGGTATACTGTGTGGGACATAAGCATGGAACACTATGTGGAAGGTAAACGTGGTATACTGTGGGACATAAGCATGGAACACTATGTGGAAGGTAAGCGTGGTATACTGTGTGGACATAAGCACGGAACACTATGTGGAAGGTAAGTGTGGTATACTGTGTGGGAACGTATGGCAGTACTGTTTGAACCGTATGTGTGATAAATGCAGGGAAACAGGGCGTGTATGGTAACGTAACACAGAACATTGCAAGGAAACATAAGTGTGGCACATTGTGAAACTAAAATGTGGAATATAATGTGGTAACATCAGCAAGGACATCCTATCATACTTGACCTTCAACATGAACAACGTATACAGGAGCAGTACCACAGCAGACACTCCTGCACACATGTAGCTGTACCACAGTAGATATATTCCTGTATATAGGAACATTTTATGTAAGTTACATAACCGGATAACCTGAACTGCACAACAAGAACTGTTTATCAATCACTGTCCTGAAGAACGTTACCCCTGGCAACCTTGTGCAGCCCCCGGGGATGCCCCTCAGTAAATTGCAAGGCGGCGCTCAGCAACTTCTCCTCACACCCCGCTCCGCAATGTTCATTTGACAGCGTGTGCGCCCATAACTAATATGCAGTGTAAACAAAGTGGGACATGTGCACAGACGCCGCTCTGCAACACTCACATGCCGCATATATAAAACCATGGTGCTGAGTAAACAAAGCGGGCTTGTGCACATGTAATACCTAGCTAGCCGCCCACCGCATGGCTGCCTGGGCTGCCGAGCCCCGAAGTGAACGTCCGTACCTGCTGTAGTGACAAACGTAACCATGGCGCAGGCAAGCTGCGCTCTTACCTGACCCCTGGACTTGATGGAGGGGGAATGTAGGAACCGGAAGTGACCACTGGCCTAGACAGGAAAATGATCAGAATGACGCCTTGCATGCTGCCGACAACACCTGTGTGGATGAGGTGGCTATGTAAGGACCAGACTCCTCCCAAAAATTAGGTTAACTGTTTCAACTAACCCCCACTTAAAACTACTTGAATACACTCCTTATAGTGTTAGATAGGGTTAAACAGGCAGTGTTTTAAACATGATTAGAGGCTTATTTCATTGCCAGTTCGAGTCAAAACGGGCCCATCCGAACTCGTGATTTTCAAAAACTTTGTTGAGTCCGTCGAACTGAACTTTTTAAAAGTTTTCTCTACTGTATTCCTTACTACCCGGTTTGACTCCCTACCCCTGACAGTGTCTTTTGCCAAGTCTCTGGATTCTGTTATTGTTTGATCGTGCCAGTCCTGGCAGCATTAACCCATCAATCCTGATCACGGCATCTATGGTGTTGACAGGGGGAGGGTGCTCCCCCTGTTCACCAACGGCAGCACCGCTGGATGCTTTGGCAGCAGGAGGTCAGATGATGACCTCATGTCTGCATGCTACGGAAGCCTGTAAGATCAAGCCACAGATTGGATCGCACAGGCTGTAATGTGTGCAGCTCATCAGGTCATACTGTGCTGCAGTACAAATGTATTGCAGCATAGTACAACCCGTGAAAAGTGAAATAAACGAATAAAAGGTTCTAAAAAAAATAAAATAAATGCCCATTTCCCAATAAAAGCCCTCTATTATCATAATGCCACGTCCATAATGATGTGTACTATAAAGCTATAATTTAAATTATCCTGCACGGTGAACACCAAAAAAAGTGCAAAATTCACAAATGTTGGTGCAAATAGAGGAATAAAAAGGATCAAAAGGTAGAATGTATCACAAAAATGATACCAATAAAAAATACAGCTCGTCCCGCACAAATTAAGCCCTCACTCAATGGCGTCGGACAAAAAAATAAAAAAGTTACGGCTGTTGGAAAATGACAACACAAAAAAGGGAAAAAAAATTTTGCTCAGAAAAGGAAAAAGAACATAAAAAGCTATATAAAATGAATATCGACATAATCGTACCAACGCACAGAATAAATATAACATCACTTTTACCACACAGTGAACATCATAACAGAAATAATAAATAAAAAAAACGCCAGAAATGTATCCGTTTTTTTTAATATTTTGGAGATTTTCACAAAAAATGCTTCATGTGTCAACAAAAATGCACCACTCATATAAAGTACAATGACCGAGATTTATCAAAGAATGTCTACGGTAGAGCTATTTTCCCATGTTTATTTGGGTGGTGGGTTTGACTAGTGTGCATCTTATTTATCAAGAAGGTGCAGCAGGATGATGAATTTTGCGCAGCTCTGCTGTGGTGGGAAAAGCTCTACCACTTACACTTTTTCTAGACGCTTGTGAGGGAGGGAAGTATACACTTTCCCGTGTCCTGAATTTGCAGGTTATGTGTTTTTACTTAATTTCACAGAGCTGCCCGCACATTTTTACTTGCATCTTAGATGCTACAATCAAATTTGATTGTGGTGTCTAAGGGGTTAAAGCAAGGCATCACCACAAACGGTGATGTCTGGCATTGGATATGGGTCCTGGTGGCAGATAGCCACCAGGACCACCCATTTCTGACTCACGCTCAGCTCCTGAGCATGTGTCATAGAAGGAGAGTGGGACGCTGTCTTTCACATCCACAATTGTGGATGGTAGAAGTGATTCTCATGCCTACTGGTAGGTGGTGTAGCATTGCGCCTAAATAAGTACCTTTGCACACAAAATAGCGACTTTTGACAAAAGTCGCAAATGATTAATACATGACCACTGTATGGTCAAAAAGAAAAAGTTCTGCAGGTAGGCAAAAAGAGTAAAACTGTCTATATCAAAAGACACATAAAAGTTGCTAAATATGCTGCTTGACTCTGAACTACGCCAAAACATAGTTAAAATAAATGCTCTAAAAGCAATGATAAATCTCCCCCAATATCTCACAAAAAACACTCAGTATCGCTCCACTCAGAAAAAGCTCTCTAAAGTTATTACCATTTAAAGAGACATACAAATTAAGGTAAAAATGGGTCCGTCCTTAAGTTAATAAAGATGTTATTTGTACTGCAGTATTGTCTCCATTTGGTTTTGTGGTTCACTGTCTGGTCTAAGTTTACACAGGTTTTAGACAGTATTAGTACATTTGCTCCATTTTGTGTTAAACATATGCCTATACACAGTATTTTAAGATCTGTATCAGAAAAACAATGCTTTAAGACTTATAAAATAGGCTGGAATAGATGGACGTATGACTTTTCTCAGATCAACTATGTTACTTTGTAAAGATCAATTAAACATACATGTGTACAGAATTATGCACTTAAAGGGGTACTGTCCAGAGCAGAAGAAAATTCCCATAGCAAACATATGCTGCTCTGGACAGTTACTAAAATGGACAGCAGAGGTCAGCAGAGAGCACTGTGGTCGTGACAAAAGAGAAAGCAAAAAAGAAAAACATTTCCTTTGTAGTATACAGCCCCTAAAAAGTACTGTAAGGATTAAGATTTTTTTTAATGAAGTGATTTACAAATCTTTTTAACTTTCTGGCACCAGTTGATTAAAAAAAAAAAAGTTTTTCACCGGAGTACCCCTTTAACACCTCACAGGTGTTTTGACGACTTTTCGTTAAAATCGGATGTGTAAATGAAAAAAAAGTTTTTACAAAGGGTAATGGGAAAAATGCCCAACAAAATTTGTAACCCCATCTCTTCTGAGTATGGAAATACCCCATGTTAGGACGTAAAATGCTCTGCGGGCGAACTACAATGCTCAGAAGAGAAGGAGTGCCATTGAGCTTTTGGAAAGAGAATTAGTTTGGAATGGTAGTCAGAGGCCATGTGCATTTACAAAGCCCCCTGTGGTGCCAGAACAGTGGACCCCCCCCCCCACATGTGACCCCATTTTGGAAACTACACCCCTCACAGAATTTAATAAGGGGTGCAGTGATTATTTACACACCCACTGGCATTTGACAGATCTTTGGAACAGTAGTACATTTTCACGGACCACTGTTCCAAAAATCTGTCAGACACCTGTGGGGCATAAATGCTCACTCTACCCCTTAATACATTACATAAGGGGTGTAGTTTCCAAAATGGGGTCACATGTGGGGGGGGGTCCATTGTTCTGGCACTATGGGGGCTTTGTAAACACACGTGGCCTTCAATTCCAGACAAATTTTTTCTTCAAAATCCCAATGGCGCTCCTTCTCTTCTGAGCATTGTAGTTTGCCCACAGAGCACTTTACATCCACATATGGGGTATTTTCCTACTCAGAAGAAATGGGGTTGCAAATTTTAGGGGGGCTTTTTTCCCCATTTTCCCTTGTGAAAATGAAAAATCTAGGGTAACACCAGCATTTTAGTGAAAATTTATTTTATTTTATTTTCCCATCCAAATGTAATGAAAATTCGTCAAACACCTGTGGGGTGTTAAGGCTCACTATACCCCTTGTTACGTTTGTGAGGGGTGTAGTTTCCAAAATGGGGTAACATGTGGATATTTATGTTTTTGCGTTTATGCCAGAACTGCTGTAAAATCAGCCACCTCTGTGCAAATCACCAATTTAGGCCTCAAATATACATGGTGCGCTCTCACTCCTGATCCACATATGGGGTATTTACGTTCTCAGGAGAAATTGCGTTACAAATTTTGGGGGTCTTTTTTTCCTTTTACTGCTTGTGAAAATAAAAAGTATGGGGCAACACCAGCATGTTAGTGTAAAATGTTTTTTTTTTTACACTAACAGGCTGGTGTAGCCCCCCCAACTTTTCCTTGTCATAAGGGTTAAAAGGAGAAAACGTCCCCCAAAATTTGTAGTGCAATTTCTCCAGAGTACGGAAATACCCCATATGTGGCCCTTAACTGTTTCCTTGAAATACGACAGGGCTCTGAAGTGAGAGAGCGCCATGCGCATTTGAGGACTAAATTAGGGATTGCATAGGGGTGGACATAGGGGTATTCTACGCCAGTGATTCCCAAACAGGGTGCCTCAGCTGTTGTTAAATTCCCAGCATGCCTGGACAGTCAGTGGTTGTCCAGAAATGTTGGGAATTGTTGTTTGGCAACAGCTGGAGGCTCTGTTTTGGAAACACTGCCGTAAGATGCTTGTTTCATTTTTATTGGTGGGGGGGACAGTGTAAGGTGGCATATATGTAGTGTTTTACCCTTTATTTTGTGTAAGTGTAGTGTAGTGTTTTTAGGGTACATTCGCACTTGCATGTTATGGTGAGTTTCCTGCTAGGAGTTTGCGCTGCGTCGAAAAATTTGCCACAGCCCAAACTTGAAGCAGGAAACTTACTATAAACCTGCCCGTGTGAATGTACCCTGTACGTTCATATGGGGGGGGGGGGGTGGCAAACCTCCAGATGTTTCAAAACTATAACTCCCAGCATGTACTGACAGACCATGCATGCTGTTAGTTGTACTTTTGCAACAGCTGGAGGCACACTGGTTGGAAAACCTTCAGTTAGGTTCTGTTACCTAACTCAGTATTTTCCAACCAGTGTGCCTCCAGCTGTTGCAAAACTGCAACTCCCAGCATGTTCTGATTGCCGAGGGGCATGCTGGGAGATGTAGTTATGCAACAGCTGGAGGTAGGCAACTACAACTCCCAGCATGCCGAGACAGCTGTTTGCTGTTTGGGCATGCTGGGATTTGCAGTTTTGCACCATCTGGAGGGCTACAGTTTATAGACCACTGCACAGTGATCTCCAAACTGTGGCCCTCCAAATGTTGCAAAACTACAAATCCCAGCATGCCCAGACAGCAAACAGCTGTTTTGGCATGCTAGGAGTTGTAGTTTTGCAAGATCTGGAGGGATACAGTTTAGAGACCATTGTATAGTGGTCTCAAACTGTAGCCCTCCAGCTGTTGCAAAACTACATATTCCAGCATGCCCAAACAGCTGTCTGGGCATGCTGGGAGTTGTAGTTTTGCAACATCTGGTGGGCTACAGGCTAGAGATCACTGTATAGTGGTCTCAGACTGTAGCCCTCCAGTTGTTGCTAGTCAACTTACCAGCTTCCGTAGGATCCAGGGAGCCAGCCGCACGGCATCGCCGCCCGCCGATCACCGTCGCCCGCTGCCTCCGGATGGGTAAGTGGATCTTCTGCCGTTGGTCCTCTGTCATTTCCCCGTTGTGCCCCGCCTATTATGGGTGGGCAGGATGGGGAAAACTAAAGTTAACCCCCCCGCTCCCGATCTGCTATTGGTCGTCGCTTCTGACTACCAAAAGCAGGGATAGGAGGGGTGCCACCTTGCCACCTCACTTCTATCCCTTGAGGGGGATCATAGGTGTCTTAAACAACAGCGATCCCCCTAATATTCCGGTTCACCATAGATCCCGTATGACCCGGAATCGGCGCAAATCGCAACTGTGAATTCACTTGCGATTTGCGCCAACATGGGGTGGTCTGATGAACCCCCTGGGCCTTTGCACTGGGTGCCTGCTGGTCGATATCAGCAGTCACCCAACCAAGGGGGGGGGGGACAGCAGCTCCACGTGTTCCGTTGTCCTGCAAGACAGCTTCCTCAGGAGTGCACTCTTGTTTGGTGAGGTAGCCCCTGGCACACATGTATATTGTCCAATAGTTAACCATGCTCAGTATAAGCTGCTTGTGCTAGCCATTGTAAACTCGGATGTTGGGTCATGGCAATACTTGTTATTTATTTGTTTCCAGCTTGACTGATGCAGGTGGGTTTTTTCTCTCTGGCTTTCATTCCAGGGACCCTTACCATTTACTTATTGTGTATACCGGGGGGGGGGGGGGGGGCAGGTGGTTATTTGGAATATCATCCTCCACCATGTTTTCTGATGTTTTTTAAGTGGTTTTAAATGTCTGTGCTTTTGTTGTGTGATTTAATGAAGGTTTCTATACCTTTCTACAGTTCAATTGTGGTGTGCATCCTTATATAGTGGCTAGCTTATTTCTTTTGGTTTATAAGTTGTAATGTCACACACAGATTGAGCACAGGGGAGGCACTGTTTTTGAAAGAAATTAGCTCTGGTTTTCTATTCCTAGACAACCCTTTTAAGGAGTAGTCACTTCGTTGCCATGATGTTATGTTACATGCCTGGTAATAAAAGTGTACACAACAAATATTTTACTAATCAGTCCCAACATAAGTTTTACAAAGACTAGCCCAGAACTATGGGTTAAAACTAACATGTAAAGAAAAGACTTTATTAGGATATTAGAATGATGTGAAATAGGATTAGCCATGGTAATAAAAATAAAACTATTCTGCTTTTGTCTTGCATCCACATGCTTGAGAAATCCCATTACTTACTTATAATGAGGATCAGAGCACAGCTTGCCTCTTATGGTTTTGGATGATGTTCTTACTGGATCACACATGCTGTGAACAATGCGGGATTGTTGTGGATGGAGCCATGTGCTAGGGGCAGCTGACTAGTCTCAGTGTGCACACATGATTCTAGCCCCTGTCTTACTCTACATAGGTTAATTCATTTATAGACTTTCTAAAGATCCAATTAGAGGTAAAGTCAGCATTTTAACAAGAATTAGCAATGGCACTGACAGAAACTGCACTAAAGTAATATGAATGCAGCAATTATTCAGAGCATACATGCAGATAGATAGATACTGATACCAGACAGGAATATATCATTCTGGGGTTTTAAACAAAAACACAAACATGTTAGCTAAAAAAAAAAAAAAGATAATTCATTGTAGCATTACAATAAAGTGAAGTAACCCAATTGATGGGGTTCTGATAGTTTCTATCATTGCTTTTTTTCATCACTTATTCTAAATGATAAAAAAAATATATTGTAAAAACAAATGTATAATGATCCACTGCGGAATCAGCCCCTGTATCAATAAAAAGTATAAAATATTTTTCAATAATCTGCAGTTTTTAACCAACCACAAGAACATAGAGACTCAACCTCTATATTAGAGGGTACATATCAGGGTGCAAAGCACTCTATCCCAAAAGCTATACACAAAAATGCAATGCACACATATCAGTAACGACAATATTCTGTATGAAATAATAATCTTTATTAGCAAATAATATACGAAAATACATGGATACAAAAAGACACAATACAATTACAAACAATTAAAATTGCTCTAACCAGAGCTACCTCCTACAAAGACATGAGGGGAGGATATAGCAGATGACAATGCTCAGTCAATCCAAAACTCCAACCTAATGTGTAGACCATATATGTCGCAAAAAAAACAAAAAAAAAAAACACAGTTAAGAATCAAATTCACAGTATAGCATCAATGTAAAGTAATGCTGCCCTTTACTCTATACACAGACTGGGCTGGCTACCCTACAGTGCATGAGTATAACAATGAATATAAAAGTAAAACATGCAAACCAATGCAGGGTACTAGACTGGGATAAGACGGAAAAAGGTATAAACAAGCCACGACATGTGCCCCCCCCACGCGTTTTGTAGCTGTAAGGCAACTTCCTCAGGGGTGATCTGCAATTTTTAACAAAAAATTTGAATACATCGGAAAATCCTTAATGGGGTATTCCGCTGCTCAGCGTTTGGAACAAACTGCTCCGAACGCTGGAGCCTGCACCAGGAGCTCGTGACATCATAGCCCCGCCCCCTCATGATGTCATGCCCCGCCCCCTCAATGCAAGTCTATGGGAGGGGGCGTGGCTGCTCCCATAGACTTGCATTGAGGGGAAAGGGTGGGATGTCATGAGGGGGCAGAGCTATGATATCACAAGCGCGCTGAGCAGCGAGTACGCCTTTAAAGCCTCTGTATGGCATTGATCTTGTGTGTAAAAATATAAGATAAAAAAAATCAGCCAAGCTTTTTAAGTACTTCAAATTGAAAACGTCAATCCATATCCATGCAATATGTACAGAATGTTGTATATTTGAGAGCATTTCTTCAGTTTACACTTTAGTTTTGCTATCTAAAATTTCTCAGGGAACATTTTCCATTTACATATTTTTGTTTCTTAAAACATAAGGAACCATGTATGTATCAAATAAAAAAAGTTTAATTTATGCATGCTTAGGATCTGGATGTACACATTATACACCAAAATGATGTAGACTTCTGGCCATATTTTCTAATAGGTTGTTGGACATCTTATTCTAAAACCATGGAACCTTCTGTGGCGTTAATAGTCTGCACCTTCTGGCAAGATTTCCACCAAGATTTTACAATGTGCCTGGGAAAATTTGCCACCATTTGGATCAAAGGGTATTAATAGGATTAGATGTTGGACAGAAAGATCTGGCTCTTAAATAGGCATCTCAACTTATACCAAAAGTTTCCAATGCCAATTGCCATTCACAAAAGCTAAGCCAAAACCATGAAAAACAAACTCACATCATTTACTCACCAAATTTTACACTACTACTCTGTATTCTGGTAGATTGTCTGGTAGATAATGTTTTCTGGAAATCCACCAAATCACCAGCCTGCCAAATGGTGAAACCACTCTAGAGAACACAATGCCACAGCTCCAGAGTCCAGTGGGGGTGAGCTATATACCACTCAAGCCAATGCAAATCTAGACAGTCAAGATTATAACCTGTCTGATTGCAAGAAAATATCTAGAATTATATGACAGGCCAACGAGCATACCTAGGGAGTCGGTAACTTATCCCGTATAAGGTCATTACATTACTCTACCCAATACAAAAAAAATGCCAGCCAAGTCACAGACCTTCGTTTGTCAAATACTAGACAATACTTGTCAAATTGCTATTTTGACTACTTTGTACAAGTAAAACATTTTCATAGATTTCTTGCCAGACTGTATATAAGCGTATTTATTCCCATACTAGGAGAGTATCCGGTGTTGCACGGTTTTTCCTTCCTAATCCTTGTTGTGGAGGAAAATCAACAGAGGAAGCTTTTGACTTCATATCCCATCCTCATATATTGTTGTCATATCCCAACCCCATATCCCGACCTCCTATCCCGACCTCCCATCCCGTCCTACTATCCCATCCTCCTATCTCGACCTCCTATCCTGACCTCTTATCCCAACCTCCTATCTCAACCTCCTAACCCGACCTCCTATCCCATCCTCCTATCCCATCCTCCTATCTCGACCTCCTATCTCGACCTACTATCCCGACCTCCTATCCCATCCTCCTATCTCGACCTCCTATCCTGACCTCCTATCCTGACCTCCTATCCCGACCACCTATCTCGACTTCCTATCTCGACCTCCTATCCCGACCTCCTATCCTGTCCTCGTATTCCATCCTCATATCCCATCCTCATATCCCGTCCTCCTATCTTGACCTCCTATCTCGACCTACTATCCCGACCTCCTATCCCATCCTCCTATCTCGACCTCCTATCCTGACCTCCTATCCTGACCTCCTATCCTGACCTCCTATCCCGACCTCCTATCCCGACCTCCTATGTCAACCTCCTATCCTGACCTCCTATCCCGTCCTCCTTTCCCGTCCTAATATCATGACATCCTATCTCGACCTCCTATCTCGACCTCCTATCCCGACCTCCTATCTCAACCTCCTATCCTGACCTCATATCCCATTCTCCTATGTCGAACTCCTATCTCGACCTCCTATCCCGACCCGTAATATGTGTACCAGGTATTCAAATATCTCCAGCCGTACGGAAGTTATGTGGGAACATACATTTCCCATTGATTTGCATGGGACTTTAAACCAAAACCCCGACCCTCACAAATGGTGGTAGTTAAGGGTAAAATTAACTATCCTATATTTTAAGTGGACTTATAAGTAACATGTGACCAAGTATTATTAAAATATCTCCAGCCGTTTGGAAGTTATGCAGTAACATATATTTCCCATAGACTTGTATGGAACTTTAAACAAAAACCCCGTCCCTGGCAAATGGGGGTGGGTAAGGGTTAAATTACCTATCCTATGTTTGTTGTGGACACATAAGTAACAGGTGTGCCAAGTTTCATGTTAATATCTTCAGCCGTTTGGACGTGATGCTGGAACATACACACATATATGGTGTCCATTTTAGGACAGCATCATACGTCAGCCAAAACGGCATCCCGCCTCCTCCCTCAGACAAATCGCTGCCAGTTTTCAGCCGTACCTCCCTCATCCTTCAGCGAAAACTGTGTCCCGCCTCCTCCCTTCTCCAAAAGTGTGTCCCGCCTCCTCCCTCTTCCGTCAGGCAAAACCTTTGTCAACCTAAACTCTCTCATGCCTCAGACTTAAGTCTGTCATACCTCAGATGAAAATGAAAGTGCTGAGTCAG
Organism: Hyla sarda; assembly: GCF_029499605.1. Classification (NCBI taxonomy): domain Eukaryota; kingdom Metazoa; phylum Chordata; class Amphibia; order Anura; family Hylidae; genus Hyla; species Hyla sarda. The sequence goes on along the minus strand of NC_079195.1, from coordinate 143,491,670 downwards.
CAGAGCTTCGGCAGACCTGCTAGCACAGACAGTGTGTGATTGGCTGCTGCCAGCAAAGATACTGTGATTGGTTGATGGGAGCGTAGGTGTGGGCAGTCCCGCTCCACTGTTTAGACACATTTCTTTACAAACCCTAATCCTCTCATGTACCCAGCTTTCCCCTATTCCTGCAAAACAAACCTGCGCTCTCAGCTTTTCCCGATTCCTGAAAAACCTACAGCTATGTACTCAGCTTTTCCCGATTCTTGAAAAACCTACAGCTATGTACTCAGCTTTTCCCGATTCCTGAAAAACCTACAGTTATGTACTCAGCTTTTAACAATTCCTGATAAACCTACAGCTGACTACATAACTGTAGTTTTTTGTAGGAAGGGGGGAAAAGCTGAGAGCGCAGGTTTGTTTTGCAGGAATAGGGGAAAGCTGGGTACATGAGAGGATTAGGGTTTGTAAAGAAATGTGTCTAAACAGTGGAGCGGGACTGCACACACCTATGCTCCCTTCAACCAATCACAGTATCTTTGCTGGCAGCAGCCAATCACACACTGTCTGTGCTAGAAGGTCTGCCGAAGCTCTGCTGACTCAGCACTTTCATTTTCATCTGAGGTATGACAGACTTAAGGATGACAAAGGTTTTGCCTGACGCCTGACGGAGAAGGGAGGAGGCGGGACGTCGTTTTGGCTGAAGGATGAGCGAGGTACAGCTTGACGACTGATGCTGTCCTAAAATGGACACCGTATACACACACACTTACACACACACACACACACACATACACACATTGAATTTTATATATATACTAGCTGAATACCCTGTTTTTCCTTCCTCATCCTTGTTGGGGAGGAAAATCAACAAAGGAGGAAGCTTTTGACTTCAAATTCCATCCCCATATATTGTTGTCATATACCAACCCCATATCCTGTCCTCATATCCCGTCCTCATAACCTGACCTCCTATCCCCACCTCCTATCTCAACCTCCTATCCCATCCTCCTATCACGTCCTCCTATCCCATCCTCCTATCTTGACCTCCTATCCCGACCTCCTATCCCGACCTCCTATCCTGTCCTCCTATCCCATCCTCCTATCCCGACCTCCTATCTCGACCTCCTATCACGTCCTCCTTTCCCGACCTCCTGTCTCGACCTCCTGTCTCGGCCTCCTGTCCCGTCCTCCTATCCCGTCCTCCTATCCCGACCTCCTATCCCGACCTCCTATCCCGACCTCCTATCCCGTCCTCCTATCCCGTCCTCCTATCCCGACCTCCTATCTCGTCCTCCTATCCCATCCTCCTATCTCAACCTTCTATTTCGACCTTCTATCCCGACCTCCTATCTCGTCCTTCTATCCCATCCTCCTATCTCGACCTCCTATCCCATCCTCCTATCTCGACCTCCTATCCTGTCCTCCTATCTCGACCTCCTATCCTGTCCTCCTATCTCAACCCCCTATCCCGTCCTCCTATCCTGTCCTCCTATCTCAACCCCCTATCCCGTCCTCCTATCTCCACCTCTTATCCCGACCTTCTATACCAACCTCCTATCTCAACCTCCTATCCCATCCTCCTATCCCGACCTCCCATCCCAACCTCCTATCTCGACCTCCTTCTCCGTCCTCATATCTCAACCTCCTATCCCATCCTCCTATCTTGACCTCCTATCCTGACCTCCTATCTCGACCTCCCATCCCATCCTCATATCTCGACCTGTAATATGTGTACCAGGTATTGAAATATCTCCAGCCATACAGAAGTTATATGAGAACATACATTTCCCATTGATTTGCATGTGACCTTAAACCAAAACCCTGACCCTCACAAATGGGGATAGTTAAGGGTTAAATTAACTATCCTATATTTTAAGTGGACATTAAAGTAACATGTGACCAAGTATTATCGAAATATCTCCAGCCGTTTGGAAGTTATGCAGTAGCATATATTTTCCATAGACTTGTATAGGACTTTAAACATAAACCCCACCCCTGGCAAATGGGGGTGAGTAAGGGTTAAATCACCTATCCTATGTTTGTTGTTGAGATATAAGTAACATGTGTGCCAAGTTTCATGTTAATATCTTTAGCCATTTGGAAGTTTTTGTGGAACATACACACACACACACACACACACGCACACACACACGTTGAGTTTTATATATATATATATATAGATAGATAGATAGATAGATAGATATGGAGAAATTAAAAGGTATTTCCATTTAGAAGCTTTTATTATCTTTCTACTAAGACTCTCATGATTGCCAGAACAAAGAACACCAATCCTTCTTTTCCCTCAGCCACAAGAGTTGAGCCTATGAGGAGTTTGAATGCAGTCTATGGTGCTAACATGAGAAGTAAGTGCAGCACTCGCTTTCCATCAGGGTCATAGATATTATATAGAGAGACAGGGTGCATACTCAATCCAGTGTTAAGACCCCTCTAATGGAGAATTTATCACCTATCCGAACCCCTCTAATGGAGAATTTATCACCTACCCAGTGAACATGTAATAATTGCTTCCAACCACAATGTCCTTTCAAGCATCTTGTTTTATAAATGTCGTATATCTCACTAACAAAATAAAATATTTTTTTGCGAGCACATGCTCCTCTAGGAATAGTAAAATAGCAAATAAACACAGTAAATGCACAGAAATTTCTTGTAAAATAATTGATGTATATTTCTCTTATAATTATCTTAATTACTTGCTGCAAGGTCAGGAGTTCATCAGAGAGATTTCCGCTGGCTAATGCTGGCTGAAAGACACAATCTCAGCTCTTTGTAAATGAAGGTTTACATAATACAGAGTACTGATTCTTATACAGCAGCTACTTTAGTGCTTGCCACAAGCTGGACTCCCCACTTTTCATGTGCAAACGCGAAGGTAAACTTTACAGGAACAACTCTATTTAATGAATGTTTAACTGCTATTAAACAATCAAAACTCATTATTTTAAAGTGTATTAAAAGTAGAAGAAAACACCAATTAGGCAAACCTAGATATTAGAAATTATTTACTCAAAAATAAAGTGCCCAACATACAATATATACAGAAATGAGCGTATAAAATATTAAACACAGTCCACAAAGCATGGGGGATGGGGGGAATAGGGTACAGGTGAATTACTGCACTAGAGTTCCTACCTATCTAAGGTGGACACTCCTGAATTAAGTGTGGATGGGGAATGGAAACAAAGAAATATAATGATGATAATACTAAATGAGCTAACCTCTCTACCAACGCGTTTCACCCGATAATGAACAGGGCTCATCAGGGAACGGAGGCCGAAGAGGTAACACAAACCCAGTAAAGATATATTAGATAGCAGGATTGATAATCACATATATGTTAGATGACATGATTAGTAGGCACAACAAATGTTAATACAGAGTATTAGATACAAAAATAAGATGAGTAAAGATAGGTTAGTGCAGCATCAGTGGGTCAAAGATAGAGTCTTTGACCAAAGAAACACCTGTATTTCCTGGTGACCCCTTGACTGACTATCTTTGAAACACTGACGCTGCACTAACCTATCTTTACTCATCTTATTTTTGTATCTAATACTCTGTATTAACATTTGTTAATTGTTTTCTTTCACAGAAGTATGGATTAGGATCACAGAATATTTGGGGTATTTTTTCACAAGAGATTTTTTAATATGCACTTAAATTCAAAAGGCTTTGGGTAAGTTTTGGTCAATATTTTCAATAAAGGGCAGTATCCCTTTTTCTCCACTGTGGGATATTATAAACTTCAAAAAATTATATAACTTTAAGGATACAGAATTTTGGTGCAAACATGGGGTTATGTGGGTTAAATATATGTTTGAGAATGGAAGTTAAGAGTTTTTCTGATATTTAAGAATAATATGTTATAGAATTAAAACATAGTTTTAGTTACTATCAGGTTGCACATGCAGTTTGTTGCTCTATTGATAAGAATTGCTTCTCTATGCACACAAACTTAAAGGGGTTATCCAGTAAAACTGTTTTTATATATCAACTGGCTCCAGAAAGTTAAACAGATTTGTAAATTACTTAAATCTTAATCCTTTCAGTACTTATGAGCTTCTGAGTAGAGTTGCTCTTTTCTCTCTGATGACACCTGTCTCGGGAACTGTCCAGCGTAGAAGCGAATCCTAATACCCCCTGTTCTACTCTGTGCAGTTCCCGAGACAAGCAGAGATGTCAGCAGAGAGCACTGTTGTCAGACAGAAAAGAACAACTCAACTTTAGCAGCTGATAATTATTGGAAGGATTAAGATTTTTTAATAGAAGTCATTTACAAATCTGTTTAACTTTGTGGAGCCAGTTGATATATTAAAAAGTTATTTCCTGGGATACCAATTTAACCCTTAAGGACTCAGGGTTTTTCCATTTTTGCACTTTAGTTTTTTCCTCCTTACCTTTAAAAAAATCATAATTCTTAAAATTTTGCACCAAAAAAATCATATGATGGCTTATTGTTTGTTCCACCAATTCTACTATGTTATGACATCAGTCATTTTACCCAAAAATCTACAGCAAAATAGAAAAAAAATATTGTGTGACAAAATTGAAGAAAAAACGCCATTTTGTAACTTTTGGGGGCCTCCGTTTCTACACAGTACATTTTTCGGTAAAAATGACACCTTCTCTTCATTCTGTAGGTCCATAAAATTTAAATGTTACCCTACTTATGTAGGTTTGATTTTGTCGTACTTCTGAAAAAAAGTCATAACTACATGCAGGAAAATTTATATGTTAAACCCGTTCAGGACCCATTACGTTACGTCCCAACACCCTGGGTCTTAAGGACCCATGACATACAGTTACGTCATGGGCAGTTCCGGTCCCCGCTGGGCGGAGATCGAACCGGGATGCCTGCTGAAATCATTCAGCAGGCATCCCGTGCAAATGCCAAGGGGGGTCATCATTTCGGCGATCGCGGCAAATCGCAAGTGAATTCACACTTGCGATTTGCGCAAGTGTAAGGGGGATCGAGGGTGTCTAAGACACCCAGGATCCCCCTGAAGCGATAGGAGTGAGGTGGCATGGGTGCCACCCCTCCTATCCCTGCTATTGGTGGTCTAGACGCGACCACCAATAGCAGATCGGGGGCGGGGGGGTTAACTTTCGTTTTCCCCGTCCTGCCCTCCCACAATAGGCGGGGCAGGACGGGGAAACGACGGGGACCAGCGCCGAAGATCCACTTACCGATCCGGGCGGGCGACGGAGGCTGCGGGCGACGGAGATCGGCAGGTGGCGATGACGTGCGGCTGGATCCGACGGAAGCCGGTGAGTTGCCTAGCAACATCTGGAGGGTACAGTTTGAGACCATTATACAGTGGATCTCTAACTGTAGCCCTCCAGATGTTGCAAAACTACAACTCCCAGCATGCCCAGACAGCTGTTTGGGAATGCTGGAATATGTAGTTTTGCAACAGCTGGAGGGCTACAGTTTGAGACCACTATATAGTGGTCCATAAACTGTAGCCCTCCAGATCTTGCAAAACTACAACTCCTAGCATACCCAAACAACTGTTTGCTGTCAGGGCATGCTGGGAATTATAGTTTTGCAACAGCTGGAGGACCACAGTTTGGAGATCACTTTGCAGTGTTCTCTAAAACTGTAGCCCTCCAGATGTTGCAAAACTGCAAATCCCAGCATGTCCAAACAGCAATCAGTTGTCTCGGCATGCTGGGAGTTGTAGTTGTGTACCTCCAGCTATTGCATAACTACATCTCCCAGCATGCCCTTCAGCGATCAGTACATGCTGGGAGTTGTAGTTTTGCAACAGCTGGAGGCAGACTGGTTGGAAAATACTGAGTTAGGTAACAGAACCTAACTGAAGGTTTTCCAACCAGTGTGTCTCCAGCTGTTGCAAAAGTACAACTCCCAGCATGCACGGTCTGTCAGTACATGCTGGGAGTTGTAGTTTTGAAACAGCTGGAAGTTTGCCCCCCCCCCCCATGTGAACGTACAGGGTACATTCACACGGGCAGGTTTACAGTAAGTTTCCTGCTTCAAGTTTGGGCGGCGGCAAATTTTTTGCCGCAGCTCAAACTCCTAGCGGGAAACTCACCGTAACACGTCAGTACGAATGTACCCTAAAAACACTACACTAACACATAATAAAGAGTAAAACACTACATATACACTCCTTTCACTGTCCCCCCCCCCCCCCCCCCCCCCCACAATGAAAATTAAAACCGTATTGTATGGCAGTGTTTCCAAAACGGAGCCTCCAGCTGGAATTTAGCAACAGCTGAGGCACCCTGTTTGGGAATCACTGGCGTAGAATACCCCTATGTCCACCCTATGCGATCCCTATTTTAGTCCTCAAATGTCGTATTTCAAGGAAACAGTTTAGGGCCACATATGGGGTATCTCCGTACTCGGAAGAAATTGCACTACAAATTTTTGGGGGCTTTTTCTCCTTTTACCCCTTATGAAAAGGAAAAGTTGGGGCTGCACCAGCTTGTTAGTGTAAAAAAAAAAAAAATTACACTAACATGCTGGTGTTGCCCTATACTTTTTATTTTCACAAGCATTAAAAGGAAAAAAAGACCCCCAAAATTTGTAATGCAATTTCTCCTGAGTACAGAAATACCCCATATCTAGGCGGAAAATGCTCTGCGGGCGCTCAACAAGGCTCAAGAGTCAGAGCGCACTATGTACATTTGAGGCCTAAATTGGTGATTTGCACAGGGGTGGCTGATTTTACAGCGTTTCTGACATAAACGCAAAAAAAAAAAATACCCACTTGTGATCCCATTTTGGAAACTACACCCCTCACGTAATGTAATAAGGGGTACAGTGAGCATTTACACCCCACAGGTGTCTGACAGATTTTTGGAACAGTGGTTCCATTGGAAAAATAGAATTTTTCATTTGCACAGCCCACTGTTCCAAAGATCTGTCAAACGCCAGTGGGGTGTAAATACTCACTGCACCCCTTATTAAATTCTGTGAGGGTGTAGTTTCCAAAATAGGGTCACATGTGGGGGGGTCCACTGTTCTGGCACCACAGGGGGCTTTGTAAACGCACATGGCCCCTGACTTCCATTCCAAACAATTTTTTCCCAAAAGCTCAATGGCGTTCCTTCTCTTCTGAGCATTGTAGTGCGCCAGCAGAGCACTTGACGTCCACACATGGGGTATTTCCATACTCAGAAGAGATGGGGTTACAAATTTTGGGGGGTCTTTTCTGCTATTAACCCTTGCAAAAATGTGAAATTTGGGGGGAAGCACACATTTTAGTGAAATTATTATTATTTTTTTAACATATGCAAAAGTCGTGAAACCCCTGTGGGGTATTATGGCTCACTTTATTCCTTGTTAAGTTCCTCACGGGGTCTAGTTTCCAAAATGGTATGCCATGTGTTTTTTTGCTGTTCTGGCACCATAGGGGCTTCCTAAATGCGACATGCCCCCGAGCAAAATTTGCTCTCAAAAAGCCAAATATGGCTCCTTTTCTGAGCATTGTAGTTCGCCCGTAGTGCACTTCAGGTCAACTTATGGGGTACCTCCATACTCAGAAGAGATGGGGTTCCAAATTGTGGGGGGTATTTTCTGCTATTAACCCTTGCAAAAATGTGAAATTTGGGAGGAAGCACACATTTTAGTGAATTTTTTTTTTTTTACATATGCAAAAGTTGTGAAACCCCTGTGGGGTATTATAGCTCACTTTATTCCTTGTTACGTTCCTCAAGGGGTCTAGTTTCCAAAATGGTATGGCATGTGTTTTTTATTTTTTGCTGTTCTGGCACCATAGGGGCTTCCTAAATGCAACATGCCCCCCAAAAACCATTTCAGAAAAACGTACTCTCCAAAATCCCCTTGTCGCTCCTTCGCTTCTGAGCCCTCTACTGCGCCCGCCGAACAATTTACATAGACATATGAGGTATGTGCTTACTCAAGAGAAATTGGGCTACAAATATAAGTATATATTTTCTCCTTTTACCCCTTGTAAAAATTCAAAAATTGGGTCTACAAGAACATGCGAGTGTAAAAAATGAAGATTGTGAATTTTTTCCTTCACTTTGCTTCTATTCCTGTGAAACACTTAAAGGGTTAAAATGATGACTGAATGTCATTTTGAATACTTTGGGGGGTGTAGTTTTTATAATGGGTTCTTTTGTGGGGTATTTCTAATATGAAGACCCTTCAAATCCACTTCAAACCTGAACTGGTCCCTGAAAAATAGTGAGTTTGAAAATTTTGTGAAAAATTGGAAAATTGCTGCTGAACTTTGAAGCCCTCTCGTGTAATATATTTATAATTCTGACATTTCTGCACACGGTGATACCACATATGTTTATTTCTATTTTTATTTACACTGGGTTTTTTTTATGGGAAAAAGGGGGTGATTCAAACGTTTATTAGGGAGGGGTTAAATGATCTTTATTAATTTCTTATTTCACTTTTTTTTGCAATGTTATAGCTCCCATAGGGGGCTATAACACTGCCTACACTGATCTTTTACTTTGATCAATGGTTTCTCATAGGAAACCATTGATCAATGATTCTGCCGCTTGACTGCTCATGTCTGGATCTCAGGCACTGAGCAGTCATTCGGCAATTGGACACCAGGAGGATGGTAAGGGTACACTCCTCGTGTCCTACAGCTGTTCGGGATGCCGCTATTTCACCGCGGTGGTCCCCAACAGCCCCCTGAGCTAACCGTCATTAGTTTATTTTCACTTTAGACACAGCGATCAACTTTGCACGCCGCGTCTAAAGGGTCAATAGCACGCGGCACCGTGATCAGTGCCACGCACTATTACCATGGGTCCCGACCCGTCACGCTGTGGCCCCGTGTTATAGAACGGGAGCAAACTCAGGACATACTCCCAGAGTCCTTAAGGTACTCCCAGGTGTCAAGTCCTGGAAAAAAAATGTGGGAACTCACCCAAGATTTCTAATACACCCCCCCCCCCCCCAAATTGCACAAAAAAAAAACGTCCAAGCTAAAACTTGACATCCTGCACAGTTCCTGGCTTCTTACAGGCTGCAGGCATACAGCTGCCTACAATTTATAAGAGTTTAGTATCCGGGCAAGACTCATTACTCAGTCCCATATTTTAACTGTATACACATTTTTTTATAACAGGTAAACCTCTGTTATCCTACTAGGGGGCTGTTCACTAGTGATGAGCGGCATAGGCCATATTCGAATTCTTGATATTTCGTGAATATATGGATGAATATTCGTCATATATTCGCGAAATTCGCATATTCGTTATATTCATTTTTTTTTGTGCACATGAGAAAATATATGCTCATATTCGCGAATATTGAGCCCTCCCTTCTTTAACCCCTTAACGACGCAGGACGTATATTTACGTCCTGTGCCGGCTCCCGCGATATGAAGCGTCGGTCCCGGCGCTAATCAACGGCCGGGACCCGCGGCTAATACCACACATCGCCGATCGCGGCGATGTGCGGTATTAACCCTTTAGAAGCGGCGGTCAAAGCTGACCGCCGCTTCTAAAGTGAAAGTGACCCGGCTGCTCAGTCGGGCTGTTCGGGACCGCCACGGTGAAATCGCGGCGTCCTGAACAGCTTGCAGGACACCGGGAGGGCCCTTACCTGCCTCCTCGGTGTCCGATCGGCGAATGACTGCTCCGTGCCCGAAATCCAGGCAGGAGCAGTCAAGAGCCGATAACACTGATCACAGGCGTGTTAATACACGCCTGTGATCTGTGTAAAAGATCAGTGTGTGCAGTGTTATAGCACTGCAAAAAAGTTTTAAAAAAAGTGTTAATAAAGGTCATTTAACCCCTTCCCTAAAAAAAGTTTTAATCACCCCCCTTTTCCCATAAAAAAATAAAACAGTGTAAAAAAAAAAATAAACATATGTGGTATCACCGCGTGCGTAAATGTCCAAACTATAAAAATATATCATTAATTAAACCACACGGTCAATGGCGTACGCGCAAAAAAATTCCAAAGTCAAAAAAAGCGCATTTTTGGTCACTTTTTATACCATTAAAAAATGAATAAAAAGTGATCAAAAATTTCAATCAAAACAAATATCATACCAATAAAAACTTCAGATCCCGGCGCAAAAAATGAGTCCTCATACCGCCCTGTACGTGGAAAAATAAAAGAGTTATAGGGGTCAGAAAATGACATTTTTAAACGTATAAATTTTCCTGCATGTAGTTATGATTTTTTCCAGAAGTACGACAATATCCAACCTATATAAGTAGGGTATCATTTTAACCATATGGACCTACAGAATCATGATAAGGTGTAATTTTGACCGAAATATGCACTTCGTAGAAACGGAAGCCCCCAAAAGTTACAAAATGGCATTTTTTCTTCGATTTTGTCGCACAATGATTTTTTTTCCGTTTTGCCATGCATTTTTGGGTAAAATGACTAATGTCACTGCAAAGTAGAATTGTCGACGCAAAAAATAAGCCATAATATGGATTTTTAGGGGAAAAATTGAAAGGGTTATGATTTTTAAAAGGTAAGGAGGAAAAAACGAAAGTGCAAAAACTGAAAAACCCTGAGTCCTTAAGGGGTTAATGGTATAGGGAACTGTGACTAGTGCATCAAATCTGTGATTTTTTTTGCCCATTAAAACCAATAGGCCCATTGTGGTCTATGAGGATCTCATGGCACGTAAAACAGTAAGATAAGCAGGACCATCTCAACAGCATAGTGGAATGGGAGACGACCACTGGTTCATTATTTTACAGTGTTGTGGTTAAACTTTACTTTGCTGGAAAAGCTGCTGAGTTGCCCATAGCAACCAATCAAATTGCTTCCTTCATTTTTCAGAGGCCTTTTCAAAAATGAAAGAAGCAATCTGATTGGTTGCTATGGGAAACTGCTCAACTCTTTCTCTACACTGGTTTTGATGAATCTCCCCCATAGAGGGAGATTTATCAAAACCTGTCCAGAGGAAAAGTTTCTGAGTTGCCCATAGCAACCAATCAGATTGCTTCTTTCATTTTTCAGAGGCCTTTTCAAAAATAAAGGAAGCAATCTGATTGGTTGCTATGGGCAACTGCACAACTCTTCCTCTTCACTGGTTTCCCACATATGCGCATATTCGTGAATATTGAGCCCTCCCTTCTTTAATGGTATAGGGAACTATGACTAGTGCATTAATGCTGTGACTTTTTGCCCATTGAAACCAATAGGCCCATTGTGGTCTATGGGGGTCTCACAGCATGGAAAACAGTAAGGTAAGCAGGACTATCTCAGCCGAACAGTGGAATGGGAGACCACCACTGGTTCAAGGCCCAGGGTGGGACAGAGTGTTACAGTGTTGTGGTTCAACTTTACTTTCCTGGAAAAGCTGCTGAGTTGCATAGTAACCAATCAGATTGTTTCTTTCATTTTTGAAAAGGCCTCTGAAAAATGAGGGAAACAATCTGATTGGTTGCTATGGGCAACTCAGAAACTTTTCCTTCGGACAGGTTTTGATAAATCTCCCTCTATGGTGGAGATTCATCAAAACCAGTGTAGAGGAAGAGTTGTGCAGTTGCCCATAGCAACCAATCAGATTGCTTCTTTCATTTTGCAGAGGCCTTGTGAAAAATGAAATAAGCAATCTGATTGGTTGCTATGGGCAACTCAGCAGCTTTTCCAGGAAACTAAAGTTAAACCACAACACTGTAACACTCTGTCCCAACCCGGGACTCAAACCAGTGGTGGTCTCCCTTTCCACTGTGCTGCTGAGACTTACTGAGATCCCCATAGACCACAATGGGCCTATTGGTTTCAATGGGCAAAAAATCACAGAGTTAATGCACTAGTCATAGTTCTCTATACCATTAAAGAAGGGAGGGCTCAATATTTGCGAATATGCGCATATGCTCATACATTTTCGCATATTTTCGGAAAAAATGAATATTCGTAATTACGAATATATAGTGCTATATTTGCAATATTCCCAAATTCGCGAATATGCGTTATTCGCGATTAAAATTCGAATTGCGAATATTCACGAGCAACACTACTGTTCACATCACCATTTAAACTTACGCTTAGAATATACATAAAGGGTTACCAACACACACTGTGGTGTACTGGCAATGGTCTATTTCTCTTTAATGGCCTAAACGTAGTCAACTGGTGACTAAGTTTTAGTCCATTCCCTGCATGTATATGTTTACTTTGCACTTAAAGTCACACTAAGTAAACATATACATGCAAAAAATGGACTAAGCATAGACACTAGCCCTTGACTATGTTTAGGCCACTAAAGTAAATGGGGGCATTGCCACTACACCGTTGTATATGTTGGCATCTCTGTTTGACAGAATATATTACCTAAGTGTAAAGTTAAATCATGATGTGAATATATAGGACCATTTATAGTAGCCAGAGAAGGAGAGAACAGAGGTAACTACTGTCCCCTACTCCCACTTCTACAGATATTCCTACATATGATGACCATATAATGGTAGTTATCAGCTGCACACAGGCTCTGCAGACCATATAAGCAATTGCATACAATTACATCAGGTGCATCGCACGTGACGTCTTCTCTGATCAGAGTTGGTTACTTTCCTTTTTCTTCTTCATCCGGCCCAGAATGTCATGACAATTAATTCCAGGCACAACTCGTCTCCACAGAACCTGCAAGACAAACATTTTAGGCTCTGCACTTTTCCAGCACCTATAGTGCCCCAAACAGTAATAATGCCCCCCTGTAGAGATTACCAGCCCTCCTGTATAGCCTCTATATGGCAGTAGGTCCCAACCGAAGTTAGTTACTATCAAAGTCTGACTCCACAGTAGTGGCTGTCCTGCTCCTCATTGGCAGGCAGCGGAGGGCCCGGTGTATTTTAGCAGATGTGACTGTCTTAGCACGTCTACTCCAAGCAGCCATTGCCCTGTTAAAGTGGTAGAGGGTAGCTGCATTCCTAATTCCTTGCTTTCTAAGAGCTATAACTAATTTCACCATCCACAGACCTATAAGAGGCTTGTTTTTGCACGACCAATTTTACTTTGTAATGACATCAATCATTTTACTATAAAGTGTATTGCGCAATCAAAATATATATAATTTGTGAGGGAAATTGAAAAGAAAACGCAAATTAGCAATTTTTTCATTTATTTGGAGTGCACTTTATGGTAAAAATGATATGCCATATTTATTTTGTGGGTCAATACAATTAAAATGATACCCATGCCAACATGCTTTTCTATCATTGTACTGCTTTAACCCCTTAACGACGCAGGACGTATATTTACGTCCTGCGCCGACTCCCGCGATATGAAGGTCCCTATGGGACCTATAACACTGCAAAAAAAAATTTTTTTTTAAAGTGTTACATACATAGTTACATAGTTAGTACGGTCGAAAAAAGACATATGTCCATCAAGTTCAACCAGGGAATTAAGGGGTAGGGGTGTGGCGCGATATTGGGGAAGGGATGGGATTTTATATTTCTTCATAAGCATTAATGTTATTTTGTTCCATGAATGTATCTAATCCTGTTTTAAAGCTGTTAATTGTTCCTGCTGTGACCAGTTCCTGAGGTAGACCGTTCCATAAATTCACAGTCCTCACGGTAAAGAAGGCGTGTCGCCCCTTGAGACTAAACTTTTTCTTCTCCAGACGGAGGGAGTGCCCCCTCGTCCTTTGGGGGGGTTTAACCTGGAACAGTTTTTCTCCATATTTTTTGTATGGGCCATTAATATACTTATATACGTTTATCATATCCCCCCTTAACCTCCCTGGCGGTATGATTCTGTCTGGAAATTTGTACCAAAAGCGGTACAATTTTTTTAACTGAATTTCACATCTCCCTCCGCCCATTTCACATCCCCCGTCACATTCTCCCCCCTCCTTGTCACAGTCTCCCCCCTCCTTGTCACATTCTCCCCCCTGTCACATTCTTCCCCCTGTCACATTCCCCCCCTTGTCACATTCCCCCCTTGTCACATTCCCCCCCCCTTGTCACATTCCCCCCCCTTGTCACATTCCCCCCCCCTGTCACATTCCCCCCCCTTGTCACATTCCCCCCCCCCTTGTCACATGCCCCCCCCCTTGTCACATTCCCTCCCCTTGTCACATCCCCCCCCGACACATTCCCCCCCCTTGTCACATTCCCCCCCTTGTCACATCCCCCCCCCCTGACACATTCCCCCCCCGTCACATCCCCCCCCCTTACACATTCCCCCCCCCCTTACACATTCCCCCCCTTGTCACATTCCCCCCCTTGTCACATTCCCCCCCTTGTCACATTCCCCCCCCTGTCACATTCCCCCCCTGTCACATTCCCCTGTCACATTCCCCCCCGACACATTCCCCCCCCTGACACATTCCCTCCTTGTCACATTCCCCCCCCTGTCACATCCCCCCCCCCCCGACACATTCCCCCCCCTTGTCACATTCCCCCCCTGTCACATTCCCCCCCCCTTGTCACATTCCCCCCCTGTCACATTCCCCCCTTTGTCACATTCCCCCCCTAACCCCCCCCCCCCCCCCCCCTTGTCACCTTGTCTTGTCCTGCAGCAAATACACTAGGTTTGCCGGCAGATTTCAAACCTAGTGTATTTCCTGCAGAACAAGTCCTTTCCCCTTCAGCCAATCACAGGCTTTACACCACTGCGGCCTGTGATTGGCTGAAAAGTGAAAGGTCCTAGAAGATGAATAGTGAAGAGAGGACACCCCGGACCACACGGAGGGGAACGGCATCTGCAGGGACCGGGACTAGGTGAGCAAAAGTTTTTTTTATTTTACTACTTCTTCCTTTTACACTTAGCTCAGTGTTTTTCTAACAGGGGTCCTCCAGCTGTTGTGAAACTACTACTCCCAGCATGCCCGGACAGCCTTTGGCTGTTCGGGCATGCTGAGAGTTGTAGTTTTGCAACAGCTGGAGGCCCCCTGGTAGGCAAACACTGACTTTTAGTATTTTTCTTTACCTGCTCTGGCCGGCCCCCGCAACGGGAGCCGACCAGAGCAGGTAATCGCATGTTTTCCCGGGGGCCGCATCGCTATATCGCATTGCTTTTGCGATATATCGTGCAGCCCGGCCGGGAACTCTGCAATTCTACCCCGAGCGTGACTCGGGGTTACCGATCCTGGCAGGGAAAATTAACCCCGAGTCACGCTCGGGAATACCGCTCAGGAGGTTAAACGTCTCTTCTCAAGACTAAACAATTGTAACTCCTTTAATCGCTCCTCATAGCTAAGATGTTCCATGCCCCATATTAGTTTAGTCGGGCGTCTCTGCACCCTTTCCAACTCCGCAGTGTCCCTTTTATGGACAGGTGCCCAAAACTGAACAGCATATTCCAGGTGAGGCCGCACCAATGCTTTATAAAGGGGGAGTATTATGTCCCTGTCCCTTGAGTCCATGCCTCTTTTTATACATGACAATATCCTGCCGGCTTTGGTAGCAGCAGCCTGACATTGCATGCTATTCTGTAGTCTGTGATCTACAAGTACACCCAGATCCTTCTCTACCAGTGACTCTGACAGTTTAATCCCCCCTAAGACATACGATGCATGCAGGTTATTAGTACCCAGATGCATAACTTTACATTTATCCACATTGAACCTCATTTGCCAAGTGGATGCCCAGACACTTAGTCTATCCAAGTCATCTTGTAACTTATGCACATCCTCTATAGACTGTACCGTGCTACAAAGCTTGGTGTCATCTGCAAAGATAGAAACAGAGCTGTTAATACCATCCTCTATATCATTGATAAATAAATTAAACAACAGCGGGCCCAGTACTGAACCTTGGGGTACATCACTAATAACCGGGGACCAATCAGAGTACGAATCATTGACCACCACTCTCTGGGTACGATCCATGAGCCAGTGTTCAATCCAGTTACAAAATAAAATTTCCAAACCCAAAGACCTTAACTTACCTGTCAGACGTCTGTGAGGGACAGTATCAAACGCTTTAGCAAAATCCAGAAACACTATATCCACAGCCATTCCTCTGTCAAGGCTTCTACTCACCTCTTCATAAAAGCAAATTAGATTGGTTTGACAACTTCTATCCTTAGTAAACCCATGCTGGCTATCACTTATAATACAATTATCCCCTATGTATTCCTGTATGTAATCCCTTATAAGTCCTTCAAACAATTTACCCACAATGCACGTTAAACTTACCGGTCTATAGTTTCCTGGGGAAGACCTAGAGCCCTTTTTGAAGATTGGCACCACATTCGCCTTGCGCCAGTCCCTTGGCACAATACCAGACACCAGAGAATCTCTAAATATCATGAACAGGGGTACAGATATTACTGAACTTACCTCTCTAAGAACTCTTGGGTGTAGTCCATCTGGCCCTGGGGATTTGCTTACATTTATATTACTTAACTTACCTTGTACCATCTCTACATTAAGCCAGTACAGTACATTACATGATGTGTTACCAGCACTGACCTGGCCAATGTCAGCTCCTTCTTCCATAGTGTATACAGAACTAAAGAACCCATTCAGTAGCTCCGCTTTCTCTTGATCGCCTGTGGCAACCTCCCCATTATCATTATTAAGGGGTCCTACATGATCTGTCCTTGTTTTTTTTGCATTTATATATCTAAAAAAATATTTAGGATTAGTTTTGCTTTCTTTGGCCACCTGTCTCTCATTTTGAATTTTTGCTATTTTTATAACATTTTTACAGATTTTATTAAGCTCCTTGTACTGTTTAAATGTTATAGCTGACCCATCAGATTTGTATTTTTTGAAGGCTATTTTTTTGTTGTTTATTGCTCTTTTAACATCATGTGTCAGCCATGTAGGATTTAGTTTTAATCGTTTATATTTGTTCCCCTTTGGTATATATTTAGCTGTATAGTTATTTAGAGTTGATTTAAAGATGTCCCATTTACCTTCTGTATCAGTATTTGAGAACTCCTCCCCCCAGTCTATGTCCTGTAGTGCAGCTCTCAGCCCAGGGAAATTTGCCTTTTTAAAGTTATATGTTTTTGCCTTCCCCGCCTGTCTTAGTTTTCTACATTTTAAGTCAAAAGTAACTATATTGTGGTCGCTATTACCAAGGTTTTCCCGCACAGTTACATTACCAACCAGCTCTGCGTTGTTGGAAATGATCAGATCCAACAAGGCATCACTTCTTGTTGGGTCCTCCACAAACTGGCCCATAAAATTATCGGGCAATAAATTTAGGAATTGTCGCCCCTTTGTAGTTTTAGCCAACCCCGGACCCCAATCTATATCTGGATAGTTAAAATCTCCCATTATTACCACTGTACCTGCCGGGGCGGCCCTCTCTATTTGTTTATGAAGCCGAACTTCTATCTCTTCAGTGATATTAGGGGGTCTGTAGATTACCCCAAATATTATTTTTTCAGTATTTCCCTCCTTTTGTAATTCTACCCACAGTGATTCCACCTCCTCAAAATCATCACACACTATGGCATCGTTCACACTGACTTTCATACCACTTCTTACATACAGACAGACTCCACCACCTTTTCTGTTCATTCTATCCTTGCGAAACAATGTAAACCCCTGCAGATTGACAGCCCAGTCATGCGAGTCCAGCCATGTCTCAGTGACCCCAACTATATCAATATGTTCCTCCAGTATCAAGGCCTCAAGCTCCCCCATTTTATTTGCTAGGCTTCTGGCATTTGTGAACATACACTTTACATTTCAATCCTTTATGTTATTGGGGTTAATGGGATTCAAGGGTGTAAGTTTTATTTTCCTATGAAGCCTATTCCTATTAACTATTCTAACCCCTCCCTCCACTCCACCCCCAGGTACATTTATAATTCCCACCTCTCTATCTACACTATTTCCCCCCTCTTTGCTGTAGGTTCCCCCCCCCCCCAAGTCCCTAGTTTAAACACTCCTCCACCCTTCTAGCCATCTTCTCCCCAAGCAAAGCTGCACCCTCCCCATTGAGGTGCAGCCCGTCCCTACGGTAGAGCCGGTAACCGACAGCGAAGTCAGCCCAGTTCTCCATGAACCCAAACCCTTCCTTCCTACACCAGCTTCTGAGCCACTTGTTTACCTCCCTGATCTCCCGCTGCCTCTCTGGTGTGGCTCGTGGTACTGGTAGTATTTCAGAAAATACTACCTTGGAGGTCCTTGCCTTAAGCTTGCGGCCTAAGTCCCTGAAATCATTTTTAAGGACACTCCACCTACCTCTTACTTTGTCATTGGTGCCAATATGTACCATGACTGCTGGGTCCTCTCCAGCCCCGCCCAGCAACCTGTCAACCCGATCCGCGATGTGCCGAACTTGTGCGCCAGGCAGACAACACACTGTTCGGCGATCCCGGTCTTTGTGACAGATTGCCCTGTCTGTCCCCCTAATAATTGAGTCCCCCACCACTAGTACCTGTCTGGCCTGCCCTGTACTCCTCCCTACCTCCTTACTGGAGCAGACACCCCCCTGGCGGTCAGAGGCGGTATCCTGCTGCAGTTCTGCTAGCTCTGTAATGGCATCCCCCTCATCTGCCAAGCGGGCAAACTTGTTGGGGTGTTCCAGTTCAGGACTAGCCTCCCTGACACTTTTTCCCCTACCCCTCTTTCTAACTGTAACCCAGCTAACTGCCTGACTGTCCTGCAACTCCGTCCCACTGTCCTCCCCCACCTCTATTCCCGAGAATGCCTGCTCAGTGAGCAGGAGACTCCTCTCCATGTTGTTAATGCTTCTCATTGTTGCCAGTCGCCCCTCTAGATGCAGGATCTGGGCTTCCAAACGGACAACTAGCACACATCTCGCACAACAATATGCACCCTCAAACTGTTGTTCAAGGATTGCATACATTGAACAGGATGTACATTGGACTGCATTTTCCAACATGGAGGCCATCTAGTTATGGGGATTTCACAAATGTATAGGAAAAAACAGACAGTCAAAATTACACTTAAAATTTTTTTGTAGACCTTGTGGGTTCAGAAATTAACACTCACAGCAATCTCAACCTCCTGCTTTCAAACTCCTGTTTTTGAAACTCCTCTTTCACGCCCCCTCTTACACAGCAACACTCAGAAGAGCAAGCTTCTAAAGGTCATTTAACCCCTTCCCTAATAAAAGTTTGAATCACCCCCCTTTCCCATAAAAAAATAAAACAGTGTAAAAAATAATAAAAATAAACGTATGTGGTATCGCCGCGTGCGTAAATGTCTGAACTATAAAAATATATCATTAATTAAACCGTACGGTCAATGGCGTACGCGCAACCGTATGGACCTACAGAATAATGATAAGGTGTCATTTTTAACGAAATATGCACTGCATAGGAAGCCCCCAAAAGTTACAAAATGGCATTTTTTCTTCGATTTTGTCGCACAATGATTTTTTTTCCGTTTCGACGTGCATTTTTGGGTAAAATGACTAATGTCACTGCAATGTAAAATTGGCACCGCAAAAAATTAGCCATAATATGGATTTTTAGGTGGAAAATTGAAAGGGTTATGATTTTTAAAAGGTAAGGAGGAAAAAACGAAAGTGCAAAAACTGAAAAATCCTTAGTCCTTAAGGGTTTAAGGACCGAGGTCATTTTGGCCTTAAGGACCAGAGCATTTTTTGCTCATCTGACCACTGTCACTTTAAGTATTAATAACTCTGGGATGCTTGTACTTATGAATTTGATTCCGAGATAGTTTTTTCGTGACATATTCTACATTATCATAGTTGTACATTTTCGTCGATACTTGCATAATTTCTTGGCGAAAAATTCCAAAATGTCATGAAAAATTTTGCATTTTTCTGAATTTGAAGCTTTCTGCTTGTGAGGAAAATGGACATTCCAAATAAATGATATATTGATTCACATATACAATATGTCTACTTTATGCTTGCATCATAAAGTTGACATGTTTTTACTTTTGGAAGACATCAGAGGGCTTCAAAATTCAGCAGCAATTTTCCAATTTTTCACAACATTTTCAAAATCTGAATTTTTCAGGGACCAGTTACGTTTTGAAGTGGATTTGAGGGGTCTTCATATTAGAAATACCCCATAAATTACCCCATTATAAAAACTGCACCCCTCAAAGTATTAAAAATGACATTCAGAAAGTGTGTTAACCCTTTAGGTGTTTCACAGGAATAGCAGCATTAATAACTCTGGGATGCTTTTATCATTCATTCTTATTCCGAGATTGTTTTTTTGTGACATATTCTACTTTATGTTAGTGGTAAAATTTTGTCGATACTTGCATCATTTCTTGGTGAAAAATTCCAAAATCTGATGAAAAAATTGAAAATGTTGCACTTTTCTAACTTTGAAGCTTTCTGCTTGTAAGGAAAATAGACATTCCAAATAAATGATATATTGATTCACATATACAATATGTCTACTTTATGCTTGCATCATAAAGTTGACATGTTTTTACTTTTGGAAGACATCAGAGGGCTTCAAAGTTCAGCAGCAATTTTCCAATTTTTCACAACATTTTCAAAATCAGAATTTTTTATGGACCAGTTCAGGTTTGAAGTGGATTTGAGGGGTCCTCATATTAGAATTACCCCATAAGTGACCCCATTATAAAAACTGCACCCCTCAAAGTATTCAAAATGACATTCAGAAAGTGTGTTAACCCTTTAGGTGTTTCACAGGAATAGCAGCAAAGTGAAGAAGAAAATTCTAAATCTCCATTTTTTTACACTATCATGTTCTTGTAGACCCAGTTTTTGAATTTTTACAAGAGGTAAAAGGAGAAAACCCCCTCCAAAATGTGTATCCCAATTTCTCTCAAGTAAGGAAATACCTCATATGTGGATGTAAAGTGCTCTGTGGGCGCACTAGAGGGCTCAGAAGGGAAGGAAAGACAATGGGATTTTGGAGAGTGAATTTTGCTGAAATGGTTTTTGGGGGGCATGTCGGATTTAGGAAGCCCCTATGGTTCCATAACAGAAAAAAAAAACACATGGCATACTATTTTGGAAACTACACCCCTCAAGGAACGTAACAAGGGGTCCAGTGAGCCTTAATCCCCCACAGGTGTACTGCACAGTGGTCTACAAACTGTGGCCCTCCATGTTGCAAAACTACAACTCCCAGCAAGCCCAGACAGCCAAAGGACCATGGACGTACGCGTACGTCCAAGGACCCTGGTAGTTAAGGACCAAGGACGTACGTGTACGTCCGTGGAAATTTTGGTCCCTGACGCGCGCCGGGCGGGGACCGGACCGGGGTGACTGCTGATCGACCCCCCCCATGTCGGCGATCGGCGCAAATTGCAAGTGAATTCACACTTGCGATTTGCGCGATACCGGGTCATTACGGGCCTATGGTGACCTGGTGACCCGGAATATAAGGTACACTCACTCACTCACTGTAACCCTCCACCAGTGCGAATGTACCCTAAAAACACTACACTACACTACACTGCCAAAAAATAAAGGGTAAAACACATCATATACTCCACCTTACACTGCCCCCCCCCCCCCCCCCAATAAAAATTAAAAACCTCTTGTACGGCAGTGTTTCCAAAACGGATCCTCCAACTGTTGCAAAACAAGAACTCCCAGCATTTCTGGACAGCCACTAACTGTCCAGGCATGCTGGGAGTTTAGCAACAGCTGGAGGCACCCTATTGGGGAATCACTGTCGTAGAATACCCCTATGTCCACCCCTATGCAATCCCTAATTTAGTCCTCAAATGCGCATGGCACTCTCTCACTTCGGAGCCCTGTCGTATTTCAAGGAAACAGTTTAGGGCCACATATGGGGTATTTTCGTACTCGGGAGAAATTACACTACAAACTTTGGGGGACTTTATCTCCTTTTACCCCTTATGAAAAGGAAAAGATGGGGTCTACACCAGCCTGTTAGTGTAACACTAACATGCTCGTCTTGCCCTTTACTTTTTATTTTCACAAGAGGTAAATGGAAAAAAAGACCCCCAAAATTTGTAACGCAATTTCTCCTGAGTACGGAAATACCTCATATGTGGGCGTAAAATGCTCTGCGGGCGCATAACAAGGCTCAGGAGTGAGAGCGCACTATGTACATTTGAGGCCTAAATTGGTGATTAGCACAGGGGTGGCTAATTTTACAGTGGTTGTGACATAAACGCAAAAAAATAAATACCGACATGTGACCCCATTTTGGAAACTACACCCCTCACGGAACGTAACAAGGGGTATAGTGCGCCTTAACACTCCACAGGTGTTTGACAAATGTTCGTTAAAGTTGGATGGGAAAATGAAAAAAAATAATTTTTTTCACTAACATGCTGGTGTTACCCTAAATTTTTCATTTTCACAAGGGAAAATAGGAAAAAAGCCCCCCAAAATTTGTAACCCCATTTCTTCTGAGTAAGAACATACCTCATATGTGGATGTAAAGTGCTCTGCAGGTGCACTACAATGCTCAGAAGAGAAGGAGCGCCATTGGGATTTTGAAGAGAAAATGTGTCTGGAATTGAAGGCCACGTGTGTTTACAAAGACCCCATAGTGCCAGAACAATGGACCCCCCAACATGTGACCATTTGGAAACTACAACCCTCACGTAATGTAATAAGGGGTACAGTGAGCATTTACACCCCACAGGTGTCTGACAGATTTTTGGAACAGTGGTCTGGGAAAATGAAAAATAAAATTTTTCATTTGCTCAGCCCACTGTTCCAAAGATCTGTCAAATGCCAGTGGGGTGTAAATGCTCACTGCACCCCTTATTAAATTATGTGAGGGGTGTAGTTTCCAAAATGGGGTCACCTGTGGGGAGGTCCACTGTTCTGGCACCACGAGGGGTTTTCCAAACAAATTCACTCTTCAAAAGCTCAACGGCGCTCCTCCTCTTCTGAGCATTGTAGTTCGACCGCAGAGCACTTGACGTCCACACATGGGGTATTTCCAAACTCAGAAGAAATTTGGTTACAAATTTTGGGGTAATTTTCTCCTATTACCCCTTGTAAAAATGTTAAATTTGGGGAAAAATCAGCATTTTTGTGAAATTTTTTTTTTCATTTACACATCCAACTTTAACAAAAAGTCGTGAAATACCTGTGAGGTGTTAAGGCTCACTGTACACCTTGTTACGTTCCTTGAGGGGTGTAGTTTCCAAAATAGCATGTCATGTGGGTATTTTTGCTGTTCTGGCACCATAGGGGCTTCCTAAATGTGACATGCCACCCCCCAAAACCATTTCAGCAAAATCTGCTTTCCAAAAGCCAAATGTGACTACTTCTCTCCTGAGCATTGTAGTTCGCCCGCAGAGAATTTTATGTCCTACCATGGGGTATTTCCATACTCAGAAGAGATGGGGTTACAAATTTTGGGGGGCATTTTCTCCCATTACCCTTTATAAAAATGGTAAATTGGGGAGAAAAACTGCACTTTAGTGAACATTTTTTTTTTCATTGCAGATTTCTCTATGCAGATCTCCTCTAGAGCAGTGATGTTTTGGGGCTGTCGCTAGGCAACACAGACTTTCAACTCCCTCCAAAGATTTTCTATGGGGTTGAGATCTGGAGACTGACTAGGCCACGCCAGGACCTTGAAATGCTTCTTTCGAATCCACTTTTCCATTGCCCGGGTGGTGTGTTTGGGATTATTGTCATGCTGAAAGACCCAGCCATGTTTCATCTTTAATGCCCTTGCTGATGGAAGGAGGTTTTCACTCAAAATCTCACAATACATGGCTCCATTCATTCTTTCCTTTACACAGATCAGTCGTCCTGGTCCCTTTGCTGAAAAACAGCCCCAAAGCATGATGTTTCCACCCCCATGCTTCACAGTAGGAATGGTGTTCTTTGGATGGAACTCAGTATTCTTTCTCCTCCAAACATGATGAATTGGGTTTTTACAAAAAACTTCTACTTTGGTTTCATCTGACCATATGAAATTCTCCAAATCCTCTTCTGGTTCCTCCAAATGCTCTCTAGAAAACTTCGGACTGGCCCACACATGTGCTGGCTTAAGCAGGGGACATATCTGGCACTGCATGATTTGAGTCCCAGGCGGTGTGCTGTGTTACTGATGGTAGCCTTTGTTACTTTGCTCTCTGCAGGTCATTCACTAGGTCCCCCTATGTGGTTCTGGGATTTTTGCTCACCGTTCTTGTGATCATTTTGACACCACGGGGTGAGATCTTGCGTGGAGCCCCATATTGAGGGAGAATATCAGTGATCTTTTATGTCTTAAATTTTCTAATAATTGCTCCCACAGTTGATTTTTTTTTCACACCAAGCTGCTTGCCTATTGCAGATTCAGTCTTCCCAGACTGGTGCAGGTCTATAATTGTAAATACTCATGGCAGTAGGCAGGACACTCATGGAGGTAGTGGATCCGCTGGATATGTGTGGCAGATGATGTGGGCCGTGCCAGGGAGTGAGGTCTGGAACGTAGCGGGAGGTCAATTGGCAGGCGGCACTGGAGCATGGTCAGGACATAGAGCAGAGGTTAAGGACACGGCAGGGCAAACACAGAATATGCTTTCACTAGGCACTAAGGCAACAAAGATCCGGCAGGGAATGATGGGAGGTGCAAAAACTTATAACTGAGGTGCAAGTGGAAACAATAATTTAGGGTGTAATGGCCCTTTAAATCTTAGAGCTCTGGCACGCACGGGCCCAAGGAGATGGGGGCACAAGTGCCGGGGCTGTGAGAGCAGAGAGGGAGCAGCAGAGAGTGGAGGTGAGAGACAGCTGGTGTGGGCAGAATAGGAAAGCGCTCACGGCCAGCTTGTCAGGCCGGAGTGCAGGACATAACAGTACCCCCCCCCCCCCTTTGTTCTCCCCCTCTTTTTGGGACTCAAAAAGTTCCATAGTAAGTCACAGTCCAGGATATTTTCCTCTGACTCCCAAGATCTTTCCTGTGGACCAAATCCCTTCAAGTCGACCAAAAAAGAAATCACCTCCCTCGCACGGTTTTAGTGGCAAAAACTTATTTGACCTCGTAAACATCAAAAGAACCAGAGACGGGCATGGGAGCAGTATTTTTTTTGTAAATAATGGTTGATCAGAAGGGTTTGAGGAGAGACACATGGAATGGATTAGGAATCCGTAAAGAAGAAGGTAGAAGTAGTTTATAGGAGACCGGATACATTTTTCACAAAACACCTTGAACGGACCCAGGTAGCGAGTACCAAACTTGTAGATGGGAATCTTGAAATGAATGTATTTGGAGGAAAGCCAAACCTTGTAACAGGGAGAGAAGGATGGAAGAGGTATTCTTTTGTTATCTGCCTGGGTCTTCTTACATGAGGAGGCTTGAGACAAAGATTGCCAAGTTCGTTGCCAAATGGAAGAGAAGTCTCGAACAAGTTCATCAACAGCTGGCACACCAGAGGGAACTGGAACAGGAAGAGGAGTACGAAGATGATGACCATAAACAATAAAAAAAAAGTTCTCATAGACTCAGAATCCTTATGATTGTAGGAAAATTCTGCCTAAGGTAGAAGGTCAGCCCAATTGTCCTGACAAACAGAAACAAAATGAGGAAGATAAGTCTCCAGAATTAGATTTACCCTCTCCACCTGTCCATTGGAGGGTGGTAGGCAAAGGAAAAGTCCAGATTGATGTCAAGAAGAGAACAGAGAGCATGCCAGAACTTGGACACAAACTGCACTCCACGATCTGAGACAATATGATTCGGAAGGCCATGAAGACAAAAAATATGTTAAAGAAAGTGCTTTGTCAGCTGTGGAGCAGATGGAAGATTTGGTAGTGGAATGAAATGAGCCATTTTGGAAAATCGATCAACCACCACCCAGATGACCGTGTTATTACGGGAAGGAGGCAGATCGGTAATAAAGTCCATAGCAATGTGAGACCAGGGAGTTTCCGGAATGGGTAAAGGCTGTAAGAGTCCCGCAGGTCTCTGCCGAGGAATTTTGTCACGGGCACAGATGACACAGGAACGGACAAAATCAGTGACATTGCATTCAAGGTGCGA
Source organism: Hyla sarda (assembly GCF_029499605.1). NCBI lineage: Eukaryota > Metazoa > Chordata > Amphibia > Anura > Hylidae > Hyla > Hyla sarda. Next base: position 143,465,869 of record NC_079195.1, on the reverse strand, counting down.
CCACAAGTATTGCCGGGAGATTAGTTGAATGGTCTTTCGTATTCCAGGGTGACCAGCCAGCAAAGAAGAATGTCCCCAATTCAGGACTATGTCTCAGTTTAACAGGCACAAAGGATTTCCCATGGGGAGCTGCTGAGACCAATCGCTCTGGAGGAATAATATGCCTTGTCGTAGAGTCCAATCCTACGACATCGGAGGACCTGGAAAGAGCATCGGCTCTGAAATTTTTGTTAGCGGGATGAAAATGAATGAAGAAATTAATTCTGGAAAAGAAAAGAGACCATCTAGCCTGGCGAGGATTCAAACGCTGGGCAGACTTGAGATATAGGAGATTTTTATGGTCAGAATAGATGGCTGACCAGATGAGAAGATCCTTCTCACAAATGTCACCACTCTTGCAAGGCAAGCTTAATTGCAACGAGTTCTCGATCTCCAATAGAGTAGTTCCTCTCTGTAGGCGAGAAAGTCTTGGAAAAGATTCCACAGGTTACAACCTTGCCCTTGGAGTTTTTCTTGGTTAGCACGGCACCGGCTTCTACGGAAGAAGCATATACCTCCAAGGCAAAGGGTCTCTTAGGATCAGGTCTTGGAAGCACAGGAGCAGAGGCAAAAGCTGTTTTTAAGCAAGTGAAGGCCTCTTCTGCCTCCGAAGGCCTTTTTAATGAGGGCCATAATCGGAGCAACCAAGGCAGAGAAATGTGGGATGAACTGACGATAATAATTGGCAAATCCCAAAAAGCGTTGAATTGCCCTAAGGTTGGAAGGGCGAGGCCAATCCAAAACCGCAATTAGTTTATCAGGATCCATCTGAAGGCCTTGATGAGAAACAATGTACCCGAGAAATGGAAGACTTGACCTCTCGAATAGACATTTCTCCAGTTTGGCGTAAAGATGATTCTTCCGGAGGTGCTGAAGAACCAGACAAACATGTGATCGATGCTCCTCTAAGTTGGATGAGAAGATCAAGATGTCATCAAGATATACAACAACACAGGTGTAGAGAAGATCTTGGAAGATATCGTTGACAAATTCTTGAAAGACGGCTGGAGCGTTGCAGAGGCATCACGAGATACTCAAAATGTCATCAAAGGTATTAAAGATTGTTTTCCATTCGTCTCCCTCACGGACACGAATAAGATTATATTCTCCCCGCAAATCCAATTTAGAGAAGACCTGGCACCCTGTAGACGATGAAAAAGTTCTGAGGAAGTGGATAACGATTTTTGATCGTGATCTTAAGACCCCTGTAGTCAATACATGGACAGAGAGAAAAGTCCTTCTTACCCACGAAGAAGAAACCTGCTTCGGCAGGAGAGGAGGACTTTTGGATAAATCCCTTTTGGAGGTTCTCTTGGATATATTTTGCCATGGCTTGTGTCTCGGGAACAGATAAAGGACATATTCTTCCTCAAGGAGGCATGTCTCCAGGCTGTAAATCAATGGGGCAATCGTAAGGGCGATGTGGTGGAAGAGTCTCTGCCTGCTTTTTGCAGAATACATCTGAATAATCTTGATATGGGAGAGGCAGACCAAGCATAGGAGGAAGAGAAGAGATAGCTTTTGACTGGACCGGCACAAGACAGTGATTTTGGCAAAACAGTCCCCAGTGTGAGATTTCACCTGATTTGCAATCAAGTTGTGGAGAATGACACTGAAGCCATGGAAGACAGAGAACTTCCGAAGTACAATGTGGAAGCACATAGAACATAATTTTTTCCTTGTGCAATACTCCTACTTGCATCATGAGAAGCTTTGTGCGGAATAGCATCTTACAATCCAGAATTTGTCCATTTACAGAAGAAATACACAAGGGCTTAGCAAGCCGAGTCACAGGAAGATGATGTTTATGGACCAAGGAGACATCAATGAAGTCGCCAGCGGAACTAGAGTCCAGAAATGCAGAAGCGATGATTAAAGACTTGTCAGAAGTATAGACTTGAACAATAATGGTCAATCGAGGTGAGGTAGTATTCACACCTAGAAAAATGGATGGCAAAACGGAAAAAAAAATCATTGTGTGACAAAATTGAAGAAAAAATGCCATTTTGTGGGGGCCTCCGTTTCTACGCAGTGCATTTTTCGGTAAAAATGACACCCTATCATTATTTTGTAGGTCCATACGGTTAAAATTATACTCTACTTATATAGGTTTGATTTTGTCGTAAAAAATCATTACTACATTTAAAATTTATACCTTTAAAAATTTCATCTTCTGACCCCTATAACTTTTTTATTTTTCCGCATATGGGGATGTGTGAGGGCTCATTTTTTGCCCCGTGATCTGAAGTTTTTATCGGTACCATTTTTGTTTTGATCTGACTTTTTGATCGCTTTTCATAAATTTTTTAATGGTATAAAAAGTGACCAAAAATACGCTATTTTGGACTTTGGAATTTTTTTACGTGTATGCCATTGACCATGTGGTTTAATTAACAATATATTTTTATAGTTTGGAAATTTATGCATGCGGCGATACCACATATGTTTATATTTATTTTCATATTTTTTATGGGAAAAGGGGGGTGATTTTCACTTTTATTAGGGAAGGGGTTAAATCACATTTATTAACTTTTTTTTCAAATTTCTTTTGCAATGTTATAGCCCCCATACATTGCACACACTGATCTCTTACACTGTTCACTGCCATTGATGAGTGTTATCGGCGCTTGACTGCTTCTGCCTGGATTTCAGCAATCGGACACGCAGGAGGCAGGTAGAGACCCTCCTGATGTCCTGCAAGTTGTTCGGGATGCCGCGATTTCACCGCGACGGTCCTGAACAGCCCGACTGAGCAGCCGGGATGCTTGCAGTTTTACTTCAGATGCAGCGTTCAACTTTGATCGTCGCGTCTGAAGGGTTAATACCAGGCATCACCGTGATCGGTAATGTCCTTTATTAGCCGCGGATCCAGCTGTTGATGGTCACCGGGACCGACCCGATATGACGCGGGGTCACCGTGTGACCCCGTGTTATATCGCAGGAGACGGCGCAGGATGTATATATACTTCCTGCGTCATTAAGGGCGTACTGGCCTTTTAAATCTTAGAGCTCCGGCGCGCACGCCCTAGGAGGCAAGGGCACATGTGCCGGGGCTGCGAGAGCAGAGGGGGTGCAGCAGAGAGTGGAAGTGAGAGACCGGATGGGATTCGCATGCGGGCGCATGCTGTGATGCGAATCCCGGCCCCGCCGGCTGGGGTGGGCAGAATAGGAAAATGCTCACGGCCAGTGTGTCTGGCCGGAGCACAGGACATAACAACAATTTTGTTTCTGGTGTACTTCAACAGCTCTTTGGTCTTGGCCATAGTGGAGTTTGGAGTGTGACTGTTTGAGGTTGTGGACAGGTGTCAAACAAGATCAAACAGGTGCCATTAATACAGGTAACGAGTGGAGGACAGAGGAGACTCTTAAAGAGGAAGTTACAGGTCTGTGAGAGCCAGAAATCTTGCTTATTTGTAGGTGATATAAACGCAATCAGCAGCATGCAAACAGTAGTGCCCCAGGACGAAGGTATTGCCGAAATGATCGTTGGGGTGGCGTCACTCCTGCTTGGGTCAGCTGCTGCATTGTTTTTCTATAGTTCCTTGGTATGTATGCTGGTTTTTAGACATGATTATGCACTCCATGGAAGCTGTAATAGCCCCTATTATGCACCTTACATTTGTCTACCAGTGATGCACTTTATTTTTGTGTTAATGTATTATGCGCAAGCAGGTAGTGTCGCCCCTTTTGTCTAGTCTCCCCCAGTAGTTGTAATCCTCCCCTTCCCTTATGTTTTATGAATTACATGATTTTAATACAATTAATAAAATTATATATTTTATATTCTACTTAAATGACTCCTTTTGTATTTGTGGTATAATTATTTGTAGGTGACCAAATACTTATTTTACCAATTTACCAAATAATTCATTCAAAAACCTACAATGTGATTTCCTGCATTCTTTCCCCCATTCTGTCTCTCATAGTTGAGGTATACCTATGATGAAAATGACAGGCCTCTCATCTTTTTAAGTGGGAGAACTTGCACAATTGGTGGCTGACTAAATACTTTTTCCCCCACTGTATTTATTTGCAAAGTTCCATTTATTTTAAATAAGAAAACAAATAAACATAACCTGTAGGACAGGAAGACACTTTGTGAAATGGTAATGCACTAGGAATTAGAAGTTCCCATCGCACTTGCAATTTATTATTGGACAAGAACATTATACTGGGGAACTATCATTTATGCAAATTCATCAAATATTCTTTATTGCAGTTTCTGTATTGCATTACATTGCAGCCTGCATATGCTTTTATTTATTGTTTTTCTTATTGGCCAAAGCACGAGGGAAGTAAAAGCCACTGAACGTAATGTGATTAAGTACTGGTAAAAACAAAAGATGACGCAGAGGAAAATGTGTCACGGGATCAGAGAGAAGATTCCTTAACCGTTTCAGTGCTGTGCAAATTAGTACATTGTTTTCTCCATTTCATTCACAGTTAGTGGCACTAATCCAGGAAGTGTCAGCTATGAATAGCCATGGATAATCCCAGTGTCAATTGTTTCTATTGGATTTCCCAGTTTTTTCCACAATACTGTCCTTAGGAGTAGTTCATAGATGAGATATCTGAGTTCTCACAAGTGAAAAGGAGGTTAAGATACAGGGAAGTAATGTTGTATTACCATATTTACTGATACAGAAATTCACCGTTTTAAATAAATCAGGACTAATTCTGAAATACAGATTAAGCACACAGAGGAGAAAATAATTAAAACTGTCTAAAAGAAAAACTTTTTTTCCAAAAGAAACTTATCACAGCTTAACTTTCATTTCAGACAGTGTGGAGTGCAGAAAACAATTTAAAAACTATAAAACATTATATTAATACAAGAATGGCTTAAAAGTAGGCATAAACATTTCTTAATGCCTGCTGCTAACATTCATGCTGCCAAAAATGTATTATAGTAAAAGCAATACTGTCATTTAAATAAATAAATGTCACACCGACATGTCAAAAGTTTTGATTGGTTGAGATTTTAATGCTGAGACCTCCTCCAATCTTTATATATAACAAGGACAAGGTTGTGGCAGTTTAAAAAGGTAGCCATGCTGTAAAAGTAGGGTACCAATCTAATGGATAAATGCAATGGATCTGTATAAGCAGTCATATGACTGCTTATACAAGCCCCTCCCCACCATAACAACTTTTAAAATCACCACCCTTTTCCTATTTTAAAATACAAAATTTTACAAAAAATTTACGTTTGTGATCACCACATGTTAAATTGTCCAAACCTATAACTTGTTTGATCCTACACAGAGAACATAACTGAAAAATACGCATAAAACTACAGATCATGGTACAAAAATCTCAAACAGCTTTGTCAACAGAAAAATAAAAAGTTATAGTGGTCAGAATATCGTGATTTAAATAAAAAAAAATTGTTTTTGTTTTTAGGTTTACTTAAGTATTAATTCTGAATATACATACATAAAATAGCAACATATTGCTACAGGATTAAAAGTTGTACAAAACCAGGAATATGAAAATCTAATATTACATAAACATTGCATATATCTGGGCTGCCATGAGTACGCTCAAAAAATGACAGGCTTAGAGGAACTGTGGCTTATATAGATACTTGGTGGCACATTGTTCCTTGAATTATATATTTTTTTTTAAAGAAAACAGTCATCCTGTTAATCCACACTAAAACAAATACACTGGGTTAAAGTGTGGGTGAACAGGAGACCAATTAAAGGGGTACTCCAGAGGAAAACTTTTTTTTTTTAATCAACTGATGCTAGAAAGCTAAACAGATTTGTAAATTACTTCTATTGAAAAATCTTAATCCTTCCAGTACTTATTAGCGGCTGTTTACTACAGAGGAAAATCTTTTCTTTTGGTATTTATTTTGTCACGAGCACAGTGCTCTCTGCCAACACCTCTGTCCATGTCAGGAACTGTCCAGAGCAGGAGAAAATCCCCACAGCAAACATATGCTGCTCTGGAAAGTTCCTAAAATGGACAGAGGTGTCAGCAGAGAGCACTGTGGTCGTGACAGAAATGAAATACCAAAAGAAAAGAATTTCCTCTGCACTATACAGCCACTAATCAGTAATGAAAGGATTAATAATTTTTAATAGAAGTAATTTACAAATATGTTTAACTTTCTGGCACCAGTTGATTTAAAAAAAAAGTTTTCCACAGGAGTACCCCTTTAACCCCTTCCCGCAAAACGCTGTATATATATGGCGGATGACGCGATACCTTCATTCATACCGCTATATTATATATATATATATATATATATATATATATATATATATATATGTATATATGAGGAATTCATTAAAAATATGCTCCTGCAGCACTGCACGAGTTAATCAGCTGAACTCCCGGTGTGTCCAGCGGGAGACCACTTCCGTCTGATACCCCGGGACCACATCTGATTAACCTGCGCATCGATCAATTTGCGGGATCAGAGGGCGTTCAGCGAGATCGGCTGTGTACGGAGGTCCCGACGGGTGCGTGGAAGCCCTGATGGCGGCAGCAGCGACGGAGTGGGTGAGTCCTCGCCCTCTTGTAGTTGCAAAACTGCAACTCCTAGCATGCCCAGACAGTCTGGGCATGCTGGGAGTTGTAGTTTTGCAACATCTGGAGGACCACAGTTTAGAGATCCCTACACAGTGGTCTCCAAACTGTGGTCCTCTAGATGTTGCAAAACTACAACTCCCAGCATGCCCAGACTAACATGCTGGGTTTTTCCTTAATTTTCCATTTTCACAAAAGGTAAAAGGAAAAAAAGCCCCGCAAAAAAGTAACGCAATTTCTCTTGAGTACGGAAATACCCCATATGTGAGCGTAAATTGCTCTGAGGGCGGACAACATGGCTCAGGAGTGAGAGCGCACCATGTACATTTGAGGCCTAAATTTGCACAGGGGTGGCTAATTGTACCAAAGATTTTGACATAAACACTAAAAAATGAAACACCTAGATGTGACCCCATTTTGGAAACTACAACCCTCACAGAATGTCATAAGGGGTGCAGTGAGCATTTACACCCCACAGGTGTCTGATAGATTTTTGGAATGGTGGTCTGTGAAAAAGAAAAATGTAATTTTTCATTTGCACTGCCCACTGTTCCAAAAATCTGTCAAACGCCAGTGGGGTGTAAATGCTCACTGCACCCCTTATTACATTCCGTGAGGGGTGTAGTTTCCAAAACGTGGTCACATGTGGGAGGGGCCCACTGTTCTGGCAGCATGGGGCTTTCTAAACACACATGGTCTTCAATTTCAGCCAAATTCTCTCTCCAAAAGCTCAATGGCGCTCCTTTTCTCATGTGCCTTGTTGTGCGTCCACAGAGCACTTTACATCCACATATGGGGTATTTCCATACTCAGAAGAAATGGAGTTAAACATTTTGGGGGCATTTTATCCTATTACCCCTTGTGAAAATGAAAAATGTGGGGTAACACCAGCATTTTAGTGAAAAAAATCAAATTTTTCATTTTCACATCCAATTTTTTGCACTTTCGTTTTTTCCTCCTTACCTTTTAAAATCATAGCCCTTTCAATTTTGCACATAAAATTCCATTTGATGGCTTATTTTTTGCACCACTAATTCTACTTTGCAGTGACATCAGACATTTTACCAAAAAATCCACCGTGAAACGAAAAAAAAATTATTGTGCGACAAAATTGAAGAAAAAATGACATTTTGTAAGTTTTGGGGGCTTCCGTTTCTACGCAGTACATTTTTTGGTATAAATAACACCTTTTCTTTATTCTGTAGGTCCATACAATTAAAATGTTTCCCTACTTATATAGGTTTGAATTAGTATTACTTCTGGAAAAAATCATAACTACATGCAGGAAAATGTATACGTTTAACCCCTTAACGACGCAGCCCTTTTTCACCTTAAGGACTGAACATTTTTTCACAATTCTGACCACCGTCACTTTACGAATTAATAACTCAAACGCTTTTACTGAATATTCTGATTCTGAGATTGTTTTTTGTGACATATTCTACTTTATTTTGGTGGTAAATTTTCGGCGTTGCATCCTTTTTTGGTGAAAAATCCCCAAATTTCATGAAAATTTTGAAAATTTAGCATTTTTCTAACTTTGAAGCTCTCTACTTGTAAGGAAAATGGATATTCACAATAAATTTTATTTTTCTTCACAAATACAATATGTCCACTTTATGTTGACCTCATAAAATGGACATATTTTTGCTTTTTTTTTTTCAAATTAAAAGGCTTCAAAGTAGAGCAGCAATTTTCAAAAATGTCATGAAAACTGCTAAATCTGAAGGGACAGATGTTACAGAACTACAACTCCCAGCATGCCTGGGCAGTCGAGGCATGCTGAGCGTTGTAGTTTGGCAACATCTGGAGGGCTACCGTTTGGGCACCACTGTAACAGTAGTCTCCAAACTGTGACCCTCCAGATGTTGCAAAACTACAACTCCCAGCATGCCCAGGAGTTGCAGTTTGGGCTTCCTAGTGGTTGCCACAGTAAAGATTGTTTTACTTTCACTTTCAATTCCCTCCTCCCCCCCCCCCCCCGCACCGTCGATTCCTTACCTGAGCAAGGTTCCAGCAGGCTCCAGCGAAGATCCCAGGTCCCCAGGCATCTTCTCCTGCAGGTACAGCCTCCATCTTCCCAGATCCCCTCGACATCCAGGGGCGGGCAGAACTCTGTTCTGACTAATGGCAGGGGATAGGAGGAGATTGCTGCTCTGCAACCTCACTCCTATCCCTTAGGCTGATCGGGGCTGTTGCTGACATAGAAGTGCCTTACTTAGAAGAATAAGAGGCATGTGGTCATGTCCCGCCCATAAGGTGGGCGGGACTAAGGGCGTGACAAGCAATTCGGTGACAGTCACAATAGACATAGAAATAGAACACTGGTAACCCAAACTGTAGTCATCTAGTGACGAACTGTTCAAATTTATTTTTATTTACACAGTTTTTCTTTTTTAAATGGGGAAAGGGGGATGATTCTTACTTTTGTTAGGGAAGGGGTTAAATGATCTTCATTAACCCTATAGTGGCTATAACACTGTACACACTGATCTTCTACACAGATCTCTGCCATGTATTAACATGGCAATGATCAGTGTTATCGGCGGTCGATTGCAGGCTTGGAGCAATCAATCGACGATCGGACGTGGCAGAGGCAGGTAACCGACCCTTTGCTCACATTCTAGCTGATCGGGACATCGCAATTGTCCCGATCAGCCCGGCTGAGCTGGGAGTGTATTTTTGTTACTTTAGACGCGGCGATCAACTTTGAACGCCGCGTCTAAAGGGTTAATAGCATGCAGCACAACGATTGGTGCCGCACGCTACTAGCCCAGGGTCCCGGCTTTCATCAGCCACTGGAACCGACCAGCTATGACCCGCTCATAGAGCGGGACCAGGCGCAGGGCGTACAGGTACACCCTGCATCCTTAAGAGGTTAAGAGTCACTGACTACAATACGTACCTTTGGTCCGGAAATATGTCCCTCTGAAAATCCACTTCCATCTTCTCCGAATTGCGTGCTGGAGGCGGACCGACTGGCTCAAATTGAATATTGCTCACTTGACCAATGGACTCCTCCAGCACAGCAATTGATTCTTGGACCTTGGTATTAAGTAGCTAAAAAACAGAGATCCAAGGGCCATTCACTTAACCAGAGCTTAAAGTGTACGTCCAAAACTTTGATAGTGTGTGATCTTCAGTTCCATCATGGGATGATGCAGGCAATGCGGGGCGGCATGTTTGTCGAGGCAACTATACCTTTCTCAGTCCATGGTGAGTGTGATAAGGTACCGCACCTCCCACCATGGTCTGTGGTACCTTCCTCACTGGAGCGATTTTTCTCCTCCATGATGCAGTTTTTAGAGTGTGATGTGATCTTTAAAAGCTGCCACTCAGCAAACAAAAAAATGTTCTTGAAGGGGTACTTTGCTGCTCAGCATTCAGAACAAAATATTCTGAACGCTTAGAGCTGGCGGCAGGGGCTTGTGACGTCACGAGCCCCCAGCACCGGCTCTAAGCGTTTGGAAAATTTTGTTACGAACGCTGAGCAGCGGAGTACCCCTTTAACCCCTTAAGGATGCTGTTACGCCGAGCGCTCCGGGTCCCTGCTCCTCCCCGGAGCGCTCGCGGCGTTCTCCTCTCTGCAGCGCCCCGGTCAGACCCGCTGACCGGGAGCGCTGCACTGACACTGCCGGCGGGGATGCCATCCGCATAGCGGGACGCGCCCGCTCGCGGGTCGCATCCCAATCTGCTCACCTGTCCCGTTCCCCGGCTGTCACGTCCTGGCGCACGCGGCTCCGCTCTCTAGGGCGCGCGCGCCAGCTCTCTAAGATTTAAAGGGCCAGTGCACCACTAATTGGTGCCTGGCCCAATCAGTGTAATTAGCTCCCACCTGCTCCACGCCTATTTAACCTCACTTCCCCTTCCCAGCATTGCCGGATCTTGTTGCCTTGTGCCAGTGAAAGCGTTTTGTGTATGTCCCAAGCCTGTGTTCCAGACCTTCTGCTGTTGCCCCTGACTACGACCCTTGCTGCCTGCCCTGACCTTCTGCTATGTCCGACCTTGCTCTTGCCTTGTCCTTCTGTACCACGCCAGTCTCAGCAGTCAGTGAGGTTGAGCCGCTACCGGTGGACACGACCTGGTTGCTACCGCCGCAGCAAGACCATCCCGCTTTGCGGCTGGCTCTGGTGAATACCAGTAGCAACTTAGAACCGGTCCACCGGTACGGTCCACGCCAATCCTTCACTGACACAGAGGATCCACCACCAGTCTGCCGAATCCTAACAGATGCAGTACGTAAATGTACATTTGGGTCCTGTACATGACCGCGAGCACCACCCCAGTGCTCGCGGTCATGTACAGGACCTAAATGTACGGCAGGTCCCGGCTGCTATGGCGGACATGAGCGATTGCACTTAAGTCCACCATTAACCCCTTCAGATGCTGTAATTAATACAGATAATGGCCTTTACGGATGATCAGGATCCGATCATCTATAATGGAGGAATGGAGGTCCCCTCACGTGCCTCCATCAGTCTCCAGGGGTCTTCTGCGCTGGTCTGAGATTGAGCAGACTAGAGCAGAAGATCGCCGATAATACTGATCAGTGCTATGCATAGCACTGAACAGTATGAGCAATCAAGTGATTGCTATAAATAGTCCCCTATGTGGACATAAAAAGTGTTAAAAAAAAAGGAAAAAAAGGAACAACATTTAAAAAATCCCCTCCCCCCCAAAAAAATTTAAATATACATTTTTCCCATTTTACCCCAAAAAGTGTATTAAAAAAAATTATAAACATATTTGGTATCGCCGCGTGTGTAAATGTCCAAACTATAAAAATATAATGTTAATGATCCTGTATTGTGAAGGCGTATTAAAATACTAATCATATTTTAAAAAAAATTATTAAAAAATTATTAAAAATGTTATATATGCAAATGTGGTGTCAATAAAAGAACAGATCACAGCACAAAAGAATTAGCCCTCATACTGCCACTAATATGAAAACATGAAAAAGTTATAGGTTGTCAAAATAGAGGGATTTTAAATGTACTAATTTGGTTAAAAAGTTTGAGATTTTTTTTAAGCAGTACAATAATAGAAAAGCATATAATCTTGGGTATCATTTTAATCGTATTGACCCACAGAATAAAGAAAATATGTCATTTTTACTGTAAATTATACAATATGAAAATGAAACCTTCCAAAATTAGCAAAATTGCAGTTATCTTTACAATTTCCCCACACAAATTTTTTGGGTTGTGCCATACATTTTAAGATAAAATGAGTGATGTCATTACAAAGGACAACTGTTCGTGCAAAACAAATTACTTCTATAAAAAATAATCTTAATCCTGCCAGTACTTATCAGACGGTGTATACTACAGAGGAAGTTATTTTCTTTTTTAACTCCTTAACAATGCAGGATGTATATGTACGTCCTGGTGAGCTAGTACTTAAAGCACCAGGACGTACATTTACGTCCTATACATTACCGCTAGCATCGGAGCGATGCTCGTGTCATGCACGTCAGGTCCCAGCTAGTGATAGCAGCGAGGGCCCCGCCGATAATGACTGACATCTGCGATCGTGCGGATGTCCGCCATTGACCCCTCAGATGCCGTGATCAATACAGATTACGGCATCTGCAGCGCTGCAGTCACTAAAATGGATGATCGGATCGCCTGCTGCACTGCCGCGGCGATCCAATCATCCAGGATGGCAGACGCAGGTCCCCTCACCTGAATGATTGCTATAAATAGTCCCCTATGAGGACTATTAAAATGTAAAAAATAAAAGTAAAAAAAGTAAAAAAAAATTTAATAAAAACGTAAATTGTCCAATTTTCCCAATTTCACCCCCAAAAGGTGTAAAAAAAAAATGTATATACATATTTGGTATCACCGCGTGCGTAACTATCCGAACTATTAAAATATAATGTTAATGATACCGTACGGTAAACGGAGTTAATGTAAAAAAAAAAAAAAAAAAAAAAGAGTACAAAACAAGGTTTTATATAAGCAAATATGGTATCAATAAAAAGTACTGATCATGTCGCAAAAAATGAGCCCCCATACCGTTGCTTGAAGTGAAAAAGTTATAAGTCTTCAAAATAGGGGGATTTTAAACGTACTAATTTGGTTAAAAAGTTAGCAATTTTTTTCAGCTCAACAGTAATAGAAAAGTATCATTTTATCATTTATCATTTTAATCGTATTGACCCAAAGAATGAAGTACACATGTCATTTTTACCATAAATTCGTGAAAACGAAACCTTCAAAAATTTGCTAAATTGCGGTTTTCTTTTTAATTTCGCCGCACAAATAGTATTTTTTGGGTTGCGCCATACATTTTATGGTAAAGTGAGTGATGGCATTACAACCGAAAACTGGTCACGCAAAAAACAAGCCCTCATGTGGATGAAATATAAAATAGTTATGATTTTTTGAAGGCGAGGAGGAAAAAACGAAAATGTAAAAATAAAATTGTTCTTAAAGGGGTTATCCAGGAAAAAACTTTTTTTTATATATATCAACTGGCTCTAGAAAGTTAAAAAGATTTGTAAATTACTTCTATTAAAAAATCTTAATCCTTTCAGTACTTATGAGCTTCTGAAGTTAAGGTTGTTCTTTTCTGTCTGAGTGCTCTCTGATGACAAGTGTCTCAGGAAGCCCAGTTTAGAAGAGGTTTGCTATGGGGATTTGCTTCTAAGCTGGGCAGTTCCCGAGACACGTGTCATCAGAAAGCACTTAGACAGAAAAGAACAACCTTATGGGGTTAATTTCTTTTCTGTCTGTTCACAGTGCTCTCTTCTGATACCTCTGTCCAGACATGGACAGAGGAGTGGAGCTTTTAGCAGCTGATAAGTACTGAAAGGATTAAGATTTTTAAATAGAAGTAATTTACAAATCTGTTTAACTTTCTGGCACCAGTTGATAAAAAAAAAAAAAAGAATGTTTTCCACCGGAGTACCCCTTTAAACGGTTTACCCCTTTAAAAATGCCACCAACAGTTCTAACTTTTCTTGATTTTCCAGATGTCTAGGCATAATGTTATGGCCAGAAAACTGCTGCACAAAGAAGAGAAGCCTATAGTGCTTTCCCACAAGCATATTTTGCTGAAGATTTAATGCGGCAATTTTGAAGTCAATGGGTAGGAAAATAATCAACAGAAAATCTGCAGCAAAACATGCATGTGTGAACATACCCATAGGTTGTATTTAAAGGGGTTCTCCGGTGCTTAGACATCTTATCCCCTATCCAAAGGATAGGGGATAAGATGCCTGATCGCGGGAGTCCCGCCGCTGGGACAGCTGTCACGCCCCCTCCCGTAGGCTTGCATTGAGGGGCGGAGCTTGACATCACACGGGGGCGGGGGCGTGACGTCACACGCCGCCTGCCCTGTGGTCGCTGGTAATCAGTCCCGGAGCAAACACGCTCCGGGGACTGATTACAAAAGGGGTGCCACATGCAAGATCACGGGGGTCCCCAGCGGCGGGATTCCAGCAATCAGGCATCTTATCCCCTATTCTTTGGATAGGGGATAAGATGTATAAGCACCGGAGAACCCCTTTAACCCCTCAAGGACCAGGGTTTTCTAAATTTTTGCACTCATTTTTTTTTTTAAATCATAACTTTCAATTTTGCACCTAAAAATCCATATGATGGCTTATTTTTTGCGCCACCCATTCTTCTTTGTAATGACATCAGTAATTTTACTCAAAAATCGATGACAAAACGGAAAAAAAAATCATTGTGCGACAAAATTGAAGAACAAATGCAATTTTGTAAGTTTTGAGGGCTTCTGTTTCTACGCAGTATATTTTTCAGTAAAAAATGACACCTTATCTTTATTCTGTAGGTCCATACGATTAAAATGATACCCTACTTATATTGGTTTGATTTTGTTGTACTTCTGGAAAAAATCATAACAACATGCAGATAAATGTATACGTTTAAAATTGTCATCTTCTGACCCGTATAACTTTTTTATTTTTCCTTGTACGGGGCTGTATGAGGGCTAATTTTTTGCGCCAAGACCTGAAGATTTTAGCGGTACCATTTTTGTATTGATCTGACTTTTTGATTGCTTTTTATTCATTTTTTCATGATAAAAAAAGTGGCCAAAAATATGCTATTTTGTACTTTGGAATTTTTTCGCACGTACGCCATTGACCATGCGGTTTAATTAACGATATATTTTTATAATTCGGACATTTCCACACGCGGTGATACCAAATATGTTTATTTTTATTTACACTGGTTGTTTATCACAGAGAGCTGTGATTGGCCAGAAGGTTCGAGCCAATCACAACTCTCTATGGGAAATATGAATCTATACATTATACAGGAGGATCACAACGGGTGTCAGGAGTGACATTCGCTGTGATCTTTCCTTAACTGCAGGTTCTACTACTCCCAACATGGAGCGCACTCTGCTCAATGCTGGGAGCTGTAGTACCTGCATTAATAGACAGATCGCAACAGGTGTAAGAAGTTACACTCGTTGCGATCTGTCTATTAATGCAGGTACTACAGCTCCCAACATGGAGCAGATTGTACTCCATGATGCGAATAGTAGTACCTGCAGTTAAGGACAGATCACAGACGGTATCACTCCTGATATCCCCTGTGATCGTCCTATCTATTGCAGAGATGCGGAGCGGCTCTATACAGCGCTCGCATCTCTGGACTATACTCTGGCCAGTGATGTGAATAGAATATCAATCATTCATATTTCCCTCTGAGAGCGGTGATTGGCTGCAACCATCCGGCCAATCCCCACTCTGGGCGGAAAATATGAATGAGTGATGTTCTATTCACATCACTGGCCAGAGTATAGTGCAGAAATGTGAGTGCTGTATAGAGCCGCTCTGCATCTCTGCTATATTATGGACGATCGCATTGGGTGTCAGGACTGACACCCAGGGCGATATGTCTATTTGTACAGATACTACTACTCCCATCATGGAACAGTCTGTTCCATGCTGGGAATAGTAGTACTACCTAAAAATTGGGGGGGGGGGGGGAATAGAGAAAAAAAAAGTGAAACACACACTTTATTAAAAATTAATTAAAAGTTCATTATAAAAAATAAAACTTTCCTTAAATGAATTTTTCCCATCTCTACCGCATCCTTTTTTTTTTGTTTTTTTTGTTTTTCTTTTTTTGATACCCAACACATTTTGAAAAAAACGCCAAAGGGGCCAAAAATGCAGTTCAACTCAAATGCAAAAACGCCAGAAAAAACGTCAGACGCAGGAATTTGCACTGGCGTTTTTTTCTGGTGTTTTTTCTGGTGTTTTTTTTTGTGTGAAGAAAACGCTGGAAAAAAAAAAAACAAGTGGAATCCTAGCCTTAGAGGGAGATTTATCAAAACCTGTGTAGAGCAAGAGTGGTGCAGTGGCACGTAGCAACTATTTAAATAGTTTCTTTCATTTTTGACAGGTCTCTTTAAAAATGAAAGAAGCTATCTAATTGGTTGCCATGGGCAACTGCACCACTCTTTCTCTTCACAGGTTTTTATAAATCTCCCCCATTATAGTCATAAAGGTTCTGGCTACTGGAATTTTCATGAGAACTAATAGTTTTTATAAAGAATATGGTGTCTCTATTTAAAAGCTGCAGACACTGTGAAGGTATAAAAGCAAACTGTACCTTGGGTTTGAGCAAATCAAAGAATAAAGGCATCTATACAATAAAGCCAGATCATTCCAAGCTAATACAGTAACATTCCTTGACAGACTGTAAGACCTTCTCACAAAAGCATGGTTTGTATTTGACTAAATCCACATCACATGCCTGTATTTATTTACACATGGTTGAAAGCAGCAAGACAAGAGGTCAATATTAAAGTAGCATCTAATGTGCACTATGTAAAAAAGGTGTGATCTCAAGAATTTACTGTGGTCTATGGATTATATATTTAGGTGATGATAATTAGATAGAGGACAACTGCAGTGTGGTTTATTCCATTATGGCAGTGTACAGAGCAACATTTAAGATGGCTAATGCAGTTTTTTTTTTACAGAAAAATGGTCATCCTGTTCACCCACACTAAACCCAATACACTGGATTACAGTGTTGGTGAACAGGAGACCGATGCGGGGTCAATGAGTTAAATACGCACCTGTAGTCCAGAGCTGTGTCCCTCCAAAGATCCACTTCTATTCCCTCTGAATTGCGCACAGGAGGAGGGCCTGTCAGGTGACTTTGAATATTCATGGGCTCTGGTCACATGAGCGCTTGCGCATACTGAGCCCTCATGTGACAAGCACCAATGAATACTCAAATTCACCTGGCGGGCCCGCCTCCTGTGTGCAATTCAGAGGGGATAGAAGTGGATTTTTAAAGGGACACAGCTCCGGACTACAGGTCCATATTTAACTCATACTGTTCACCCATACCCACATACTGTTCATCCTGTTCACCCACACTGTAACCCATTGTATTGGGTAATTTACTTTAATGGAACTAAGCTGCAATACCACAACCTGAGGACAGGATAGATGCTGTTTTTTAAAGAAATTAGCCCTATTTTTCTATTGCTGGGTAACCACTTTAAAAACCCCTTAAGGACGGACCCATTTTTTACCTTAATGACCAGACTCTTTTTTTATTTTTTTTATTTGACATGTGTCTCTTTAACCCCTTAAGGACTCAGGGTTTTTCCGTTTTTGCACTTTCGTTTTTTCCTCCTTACCTTTTAAAAATAGGTCCCAAACAGCCCGACTGAGCAGCCGGGTCACTTTCGCTTTAGAAGCGGCGGTCAGCTTTGACCGCCGCTTCTAAAGGGTTAATACCGCACATCGCCGCGATCGGCGATGTGTGGTATTAGCCGCGGGTCCCGGCCGTTGATGAGCGCCGGGACCGACGCGATATGATGCGGGATCGCGGCGCGATTCCGCTTCATATCGCAGGAGCCGGCGCAGGACGTACATATACGTCCTGTGTCGTTAAGGGGTTAAATAGTAATAACTTTAGAACACTTTTTCTAAGCTGAGGGATTCTGAGATAGTTTTTTCGTCACATATTGGGGGAAATTTATCATGGTTTATAGAGCATTTTTTTTTGGCTATGAT
The DNA here is from genome assembly GCF_029499605.1 of Hyla sarda. Classification (NCBI taxonomy): domain Eukaryota; kingdom Metazoa; phylum Chordata; class Amphibia; order Anura; family Hylidae; genus Hyla; species Hyla sarda. The sequence goes on along the minus strand of NC_079195.1, from coordinate 143,448,264 downwards.
TTTGCGCAGTTCAGGTGCAAGCAGCATATTTAGCGACTTTTATGCGTCTTTTGATATAGACAGTTTCACTCTTTCCTACCCATAGAACTTTTTCTTGTTGACCATGGAGTGGTCACATATTTATCATTTGCGACTTTTGTCAAAAGTTGCTATTTTGTGCCCAAAGCTACACCACCTACCAGTAGGCGTGAGAATCACTTCTACCTTCTAACCTCTTGTGGACGACTGCGTCCCACTCCCCTTCTATGACACACGCTCAGGAGCTGAAAGCATGTCATAGCTGGGTGATCCTGGCGGCTATCTGCCACCAGGACCCATCTATAATGCCAGATATCACCAATCACAGTGATACCCGGCTTTAACCCCTTATACACTGCAATCAAATTTGATTGAAATGCAAGTAAAAATGTCCCGGCAGCTCTGTGAAAGTAAATAAAAACACCTAACCTGCAAATTCAGGACCCAGGAAAGTGTCTACTTCCCTCCCTCACAAGCATCTAGAAAAGTGTATGTGGTAGAGCTTTTCCCACCACAGCAGAGCTGCGCAAAATTCATCATCCTGCTGCACCTTCTTGATAAATAAGATGCACACTAGTCAAACCCACCATCCAAACGTGGGAAAATAGCTCTACCGTAGACATTCTTTGATAAATCTGGGCCATTGTACTTTATATAAGTGGTGCATTATTGTTGACTCATGTTTTTTGTGAAAAACTCCTAAATATTGTGAAAAACTGGAAAATTTCTGTCGTTTTTTTATTATTATTATTATTTTTTTTTTTATGGTGTTCACTGTGCGGTAAGGCTAAGTTTCCACTTTTTTTTTCTGGCAGTTTTTGGAAAACTGCCACTGCAGTTTTTCAGCCAAACTCAGAAATGGATCCATGAGGGAGGAGACGTATAAGTCCTTCCTTTATATGTACTATTCTTTTTGAATACACTTCTGGCTTTGGCTCAAAAACTGCAGTGGCTGTTTTCCAAAAACTGTAAGCCTAAAAGTGATGTTATATTTATTCTGTGGGTTGGTACAATTATGGCAATACATATTTTATACTTTTATTGAAGATGACGGGATAATATTACCATACTGAATTAAACCACTATATGCAGGCCAGTATCATAAATAACACCAATATACAAGGGACAAAAAATTCTGCCACATCATGACCACTACTATTACCACCATACAATGACTGGATAATATTACCATACTGCTACTGAATAAAACCACTGTACAAAGACTAAAATCCCCTCATACAGTGACCATTAATGTTGCTCGTGAATATTCGCAATTCGAGTTTTAATCGCGAATAGCACTATATATTCGCAATTACGAATATTCGCTTTTTTTTCCACAATACACATCACAGTGATCACCGATCATCCCTCTCTGCTATTCGCATATGCGCATATTCTCGAATATTGAGCCCTCCCTTCTTTAATGGTATAGGGAACTAATGGGCTAGTAGTGCATTAACTCTGTGATTTATTGCCCATTGAACTCAATAGGACCATTGCGGTCAATGGGGTTCTCACAGTATGTAAAACTGTAAGATAAGCAGGAGGGTCTCTGCAGTACAGTGGATGGGAGACCGTGTGGTGGTTCGAGTCCCGGGGTGGGACAGAGTGTTACAGTGTTGTGGTTTAACTTTTTTACTCGTGACTGACAAATGTAGGTCAATTGGTAATTAAGAAAGACTTTGAACCGTGGGAACTAGGTCAATTGGCAATTTACTGAGTGTTTGAACCATGGGAACTAGGTTAATGGGGTACTAAATATGGGTATTGGGGTTAATTGAAACTGGATGTAATGTGTAAGGCTGGGTATTCATCAAAACCTGTCCAGATGAAAAGTTTCTGAGTTGCCCATAGCAACCAATCAGATCGCTTCCTTCATTTTTCAGAGGCCTTTTCAAAAATGAAAGAAGCAATCTGATTGGTTGCTATGGGCAATTCAGAAACTTTTCCTCTCGACAGGTTTTGATAAATCTTCCCCATAGGGGGAGATTTATCAAAACCTGTGCAAAGGAAAAGTTGTCCAGTTGCCCATAGCAACCAATCAGATCGCTTCTTTCATTTAGCAGAGGCGTTGTGAAAAATGAAAGAAGCTATTTGATTGGTTGCTAAGGGCAACTTATCAGCTTTTCCAGGAAAATCTGCTCAGTTGCCCATAGCAACCAATCAAATTGCTTCTTTCATTTAGCAGAGGTCTTGTGAAAAATGAAAGAAGCGGTCTGATTGGTTGCTATGGGCAACTGATCAGCTTTTCCAGGAAAGTAAATTTTAACCACAACACTGTAACACTCCGTCCCACCCAGGGACTCGAACCACCACACGGTCTCCCATGTACTGTACTGCCCTCCTGCTTATACAGTTTTACATACCGTAAGATCCCCATAGACCACAATGGGCCTATTGGTTTCAACAAGCAAAAAAATCAGAGAGTTAATGCACTAGCCCATAAGTTCCCTATAAAGGAGGGAGGGCTAAACATTTGCATATTTATATTTTCGCATATGCGCATAAAAAAAAAGCAAATATAACGAACATGCGAATTTCGCAAATATATGACTAATATTAGTCCATATATTCATGAAATATCACGAATTTGAATATGGCCTATGCCGCTCATCACTAGAAGAGCTCTGCACAGGCTCTTCAGACCATTTAGTGATTCCATACAGTTACACCAGGTGACAACGTCTGTGATCAGAGTCATTCACTTTTCATTTTTCTTCTCTATCCAGTCCAGACTATCATGGTTAGTAGGTCCCTGTGTAGATACTTGTAGATATTAGCTCCCTGTAAGCAGTAGCAGCCTCCTATAAGAAGGGGTTACTCCCTGTAGGTAGGTCCCATTGTAGATGGTAGCCCAGTTATCATATTGCAGTCCCCCCCCCATATATATATATATATATATATATATATATATATATTATATATATTAGTAGAAGCCCCCCACTTAACCCCTTAAGGACTGAGCATTTTCCGTTTTTGCACTTTTGTTTTTTCCTTACCTTTTAAAAATCATAACCCTTTCAATTTTGCACCTACAAATCCATATGATGGCTTATTTTTTGCACCACCAATTCTACTTTGTAATGAAATCAGTCATTTTACCCAAAAATCTACGGCGAAAGGGGGAAAAATCATTGTGCAACAAAATTGAAGAAAAAATGCAATTTTGTAAGTTTTGGCGGCTTCCGTTTCTATGCAGTACAATATTTGGTAAAAATTACACCTTATCTTTATTCTGTAGGTCCATACAATTAAAATGATACCCTACTTATATAGGTTTAATTTGGTCATACTTCTGGAAACAATCATAACTACATGCAGGAAAATTTATACGTTTGAGTCCAACATAAAAAGAGAAACACAGCCGCACATCCACCATTTGTAATTTGATCTACTTGTTTCTCAGCATAATTTCAAAAACTAACAGGTTGTTAGTATACATTTTGATCAAAAAGTACAAGCCCACTCGCCACGTCAAGGCCACCTCATTAGAGTGGGTCCCTAACCCGACACTGGCGCAGCGCCCGGCAGCAACCACTGCCTCCGAGACCCCATGCCCAACGGGGGAAGCAACCCAGTGGCCAGGCAGCCCCACTACTGCCCGACCAAGCCCCTGGCTCTGGGCCACTCCACCCCACCCCACAGACAAAGCATCACAGAAACAATGGCCGCCACAGAGAACCACACCAGCATGAAACCTACCATGTGCTCACTGCCAGAGGGCTGGGAGAATGGTAGGAGGAAACCCTTATGCAGTTTCCTGCTAATTAAAAATGCCTGGGCCAATTGGGTGGAGTGGAGTGCTGGCTGTGGAAGAAGGGAGACAACCTGTTAGTTTTTGATATTATGCTGAGAAGCAAGTAGATCAAATTACAAATGGTGGATGTGCGGCTGTGTTTCTCTTTTTGTGTTGCACATTTGTAATCTCTCCCTTCTTCCATAGCCAGAAGAAAATACAAAAAATGGGAGAGCGGACCAGATCAATATTGCACACAAACACATGCAGTGATTTAGGTTTTCCACTTACTATAAAATATAATAGTGTACTAGCACATATGGATCCGACGCGTTGCGGGTATTACTCCCCTTCCTCGGGAATATCACTAAGGAAGGGGAATAATTACCGCAACGCGTCGGATCCATATGTACTAGTACACTATTATATTTTATGTTTGTTTTAAATCTAGTAATAAATTGTTACCTTGCAAACGGAGTATCAGTTGGTTGCATTCCTCATTGGAGAAAGTCCGGCTACTCCCAAGCCATCCGGTGAAAAGGACCAAGGCTCTGATCTCAAAGTCTGCAGGACTGGGGGGGGGGGGGGGGTTATTGGACGAAAAACCCCTCTCAGTGAAGTAAGTGGAAAACCTAAATCACTGCATGTGTTTGTGTGAAATATTGATCTGGTCCGCTCTCCCATTTTTTGTATTTTGTTCTTGCTTTCATTTTTTCGGAGGGATGGAGACCTGACCGAAAGGGATTGCAGTGAATGAGAATCATATAGAGATTTTGGTGTGTGCAAATCCAAGCGTCTTTTATATGTGAGTGGTTTAAAAAAAAAAAAACACTCACCAAGTGTAAGGGATATTTTTCTATCTTTGAAAATTCCTGTGCTGTAACAGTGAAAAGGCCTATGACCACTCCCGAAATTTTTTTTTCATTTTTTTGCTATAGTTCTTCCATAGCCAGCACTCCACTCCACCCATTTGGCCCAGGCATTTTTAATTAGCAGGAAACTGCATAAGGGTTTCCTCCTACCATTCTCCCAGCCCTCTGGCAGTGAGCACATGGTAGGTTTCATGCTGGTGTGGTTCTCTGTGGCGGCCATTGTTTCTGTGATGCTTTGTCTGTGGGGTGGCCCAGAGCCAGGGGCTTGGTCAGGCAGTAGTGGGGCTGCCTGGCCATTGGGTCACTCCCCCTGTTGGGCATGGGGACTCGGAAGCAGTGCTTGCCGGCGGGGGCTACGCCAGTGTCAGGTTAGAGATCCACTCTAACGAGGTGGCGTTGATGTGGCGAGTGGGCTTGTACTTTTTGATCAAAATGTATACTAAACCTGTTAGTTTTGAAATTATGCTGAGAAGCAAGTAGATCGAATTACAAATGGTGGATGTGGGCTGTGTTTCTCTTTTTGTGTTGCACATTTGTAGTCTCTCCCTTCTTCCCTTCTTCCATAGCCACTCCACTCCACTTAGCCACGTGTCCCGGCCGTTGTTAGAGGCTGGGCCCGACCTGTTATGACACTGTGGCCCGCGTTATAGAACGGGAGTGGACTCAGGGCATACAGGTACGCCCTCAGTCCTTAAGGAGTTAAAGTAGTAGCAGCCCCCATTTAGGTAGTAGTAGCAGCAGCAGCCCCCCAGGTAGTAATTGCAGTAGAATCCCCCTTTAGGTAGTAGCAGTAGCAGCTCCCTTTAGGTAGCAGAAGTAGCAGCCCACTCTAGGTAGGTTGTAATAGCAACAACGCCTTTTAGGTACACACATCTATCATACATACATACAAACATCAAACATACATAGACACATAATACATACACAATCATATATGCACACACACCATACATACATTTGTCTAGCTTACACACATCTATTATACATATACACATGTATCATACATACGCACATCATACATACACATATCCTACACACATAATTTATATACAATCATACATACAGACATCATACATACATCCGACTAGCTTACACACATACAGTGGGGCAAAAAAATATTTAGTCAGCTACCAATTTTGCAAGTTCTCCCACTTTAAAAGATGAGAAAGGCCTATAATTTTCATCATGGGTACACTTCAACCATGAGAGACTGAATGGACGGAAGGAATACAGGAATCACATTGTAGGATTTCTAATGAATTCATTGATAAATTCCTCGGTAAAATTAGTATTTGGTCACCTACAAACAAGCAAGATTTCTGGCTCTCACAGACCTGTAACTTCTTCTTTAAGAGTCTCCTCTGTCCTCCACTCGTTACCTGTATTAATGGCACCTTTTTGAACTTGTTATCAGTATAAAAGACACCTGTCCACAACCTCAAACAGTCACCCTCCAAACTCCACTATTACCAAGACCAAAATTGTAGACCTGCACTAGGCTGACTGAATCAGCAATAGGCAAGCAGCTTGGTGTGAAGAAATCAACTGTGGGAGCAATTATTAGAAAATGGAAGACATACAAGACCACTGATAATCTCCCTCGATCTGGGGCTCTAGACAAGATCTCACCCTGTGGTGTCAAAATGATCACAAGAATGATGAGCATAAATTCCAGACCCACATGGGGGCACCTAGAGAATGACCTGCAGAGAGCTGGGACCAAAGTAACAAAGGCTACCATCAGTAATACACTTTGCTGCCAGGGACTCAAATCATGCAGTGCCAGAAGTGTCCCCTGCTTAAGCCATTACATGTCCCATGTCCGGGCCCATCTGAAGTTTGGGAGAATGTAATTTGGTCAGAGGAATCCAAAGTAGAACTTTTTAGTAAAAACTCAACTCGTTATGTTTGGAGGAGAAAGAATGCTGAGTTGCATCCAAAGAACATCATACCTACTGTGAAGCATGGGGGGGGTGAAAACATTATGCTTTGGGGCTGTTTTTCATCAAAAGGACCAGTACGACTGATCCATGTAAAGGAAAGAATGAATTGGCCATGTATTGTGAGATTCAATCAACAACGGAATTGAAGATGAAACGTGGCTGGGTCTTTCAGCATGACAATGATCCCAAACACACCACCAGGGCAATGAAGGAGTGGCTTTGTAAGAAGCATTTCAAGGTCCTTGAGTGGCCTAGCTAGTTTCAAGATCTCATCCCCATAGAAAAGTTTTGGATGGGGTTGAAAGCCCGTGTTGCCCATCAACTGCCCCAAAACATCACTGCTCTAGAGGAGATCTGCATGGAGGAATGGGCAAAAATACCAGCAACAGTGTGTGAAAAGCTTGTGAAGGCTTACAGAAAACGTTTGACCTCAGTCATTGCCAACAAAGGGTATATGACAAAATATTGAGATGAACTTTTGTTATTAACCAAATACTTATTTTCCACCATAATTTGCAAATACATTCTTTAAAGATCAGACAATGAGATTTTATGGATTTTTTTCTTCTCATTATGTCTCTCATAGTTGAGGTATACCTATAATGAAAATTACATTCCTCTCATCTTTTTTAGTGAGAGAACTTGCAAAATTGGCGGCTGACTAAATACTTTTTTGCCCCACTCTACATCATACATACATACATCCTACACACATAGGGGGAGATTTATCAAAACTTTTCCAGAGGAAAAGTTACTGAGTTGCCCATAGCAACCAATCAGATCGCTTCTTTCATTTTTCAGAGGCCTTTTCAAAAATGAAAGAAGCAATCTGGTTGCTATGGGCAACTGGTCAACTTTTCCTCTGGCCAGGTTTTGATAAATCTCCCATAATACATACACACACACACATCATGAATACATCTATCTAGCTTACACACATATATCATACATACACACATTATACATACGCACACATCATACATACATCTGTCTAGCTTACACAAATCTACATACATACACACAGCATGCATACAGTATATACATACACACATCATACATACACACAACATACACAGACATATCATACACACACAATAATACATACACACATAATACATATACGCACACAAACATACATATATAAATCTAGCTACACACATCTATCATACATACACTCATCATGCATACATATATACATTACATACATACACACATCATACACGCACACATCACACATACACACAATCATACATACATATATCATGCATATACACATCTATCATACATACACACATCTATCATACATACATTACAAATATACACACACATCATATTTATACATACATCCTACATACACATCCTACACATATGCATACATACACCTGTCACTGCCCCCACAACATACATACACACATCATACATACACACAAACCCTACACACATATTACATGCCTACACACATCTATCATACACACATTATACATATTTTACATACACACATCCTACATATATGCACAAAACATACATATACATCATACATACACAGTCGCCACCCCGAACATCATATATGTAACTGTGTAACTATATACACACAGGGGGACATTTATCACTAGGTGTCTATTAGTTTTACTCGCGAATATTAGCAATCGTGAATATCGCATATTCGCGAATTCGCGAATATAGCACTATATATTCGTATTTACGAATATTCGTTTTTTTTTCCTATATGCGAAATTGTATGCGCATATCCGAAAATTTACGAATATTGAGTCCTCCCTTATTTAACCCCTTAAGGACTCAGGGTTTTTCCGTTTTTGCACTTTTGTTTTTTCCTCCTTACCTTTTAAAAATCATAACCCTTTCAATTTTCCACCTAAAAATCCATATTATGGCTTATTTTTTGCGTCGCAAATTCTACATTGCAGTGACATTAGTCATTTTACCCAAAAATGCACGGCGAAACGGAAAAAAAATCATTGTGCGACAAAATCGAAGAAAAAACGCCATTTTGTAACTTTTGGGGGCTTCCGTTTCTACACAGTGCATATTTCGGTAAAAATTACACCTTATCATTATTCTGTAGGTCCATACGATTAAAATGATACCCTTCTTATATAGGTTTGATTTTGTCGCACTTCTGGAAAAAATCATAACTACATGCAGGAAAATTTATACGTTTAAAAATGTCATTTTCTGACCCCTATAACTTTTTTTTTATTCCACGTAAAGGGTGGTATGAGGACTCATTTTTTGCGCCGTGATCTAAAGTTTTTATCGGTATGATTTTTGTTTTGATCGAACTTTTTAATCACTTTTTATTCATTTTTTAATGGTATAAAAAGTGACCAAAATACGCTTTATTGGACTTTGGAATTTTTTTGCGCGTACGCCATTGACCGTGCGGTTTAATTAATTATATATTTTTTATAGTTCGGACATTTACGCACGCGGCGATACCACATATATGTTTATTTTTATTTTTTTACACTGTTTTATTTTTTTTATGGGAAAAGGGGGGTGATTCAAACTTTTATTAGGGAAGGGGTTAAAAGACCTTTATTAACACTTTTTTTTTACATTTTTTTGCAGTGTTATAGGTCCCATAGGGACCTATAACACTGCACACACTGATCTTTTACACAGATCACAGGCGTGTATTAACACGCCTGTGATCAGTGTTATCGGCGCTTGACTGCTCCTGCCTGGATCTCAGGCACGGAGCAGTCATTTGCCAATCAGACACCGAGGAGGCAGGTAAGGGCCCTCCCGGTGTCCGGTCAGCTGTTTTCACCGCGGCGGTCCCGAACACTTTCACTTTCCCGGGTCACTTTCACTTTAGAAGCGGCGGTCAGCTTTGACCGCCGCTTCTAAAGGGTTAATACCGCACATCGCCGCGATCGGCGATGTGTGGTATTAGCCGCGGGTCCCGGCCGTTGACCGATGCGCCGGGACCGACGCGATATGATGCTTCATATCGCGGGTGCCGGCGCAGGACGTAAATAGAAGTCCTGCGTCGTTAAGGGGTTAATGGTATAGGAAACTGTTACTAGTTTATCAACTCTGTGCTTTTTTGCCCATTGTGGTCTATGGGGATCTCACAGCATGTACAACAGTAAGCTAAGCAGGACTGTCTCGGCAGCACAGTGGATGGGAGACCACCACGGGTTCGAGTCCCGGGGTGGGACAGAGTTTTACAGTTTTTTAGTTTAACTTTACCTTCCTGGAAAAGCTGCTGAGTTGCCCATAGCAACCAATCAGATTGCTTCTATCATTTTTCACAAGGCCTCTGCAAAATGAAAGAAGCAATCTGATAGGTTGCTATGGGCATCTCAGAAACTTTTCCTGGAAAAGTTTCTGAGTTGCCCATAGCAACCAATCAGATCGCTTCCTTAATTTTTCAGAGGCCTTTTAAAAAATGAAGGAAGCTATCTGATTGGTTGCTATGGGCCACTGCACAACTCTTCCTCTACACTGGTTTTGATGAATCTCCCCCATAGAGGGAGATTAATCAAAACCTGTCCAGAGGAAAAGTTTCTGAGTTGCTCATAGCAACCAATCAGATCGCTTCCTTCATTTTGCAGAGGCCTTGTGAAAAATTAAATAAGCGATCTGATTGATTGCTATGGGCAACTTTTCCAGGAAAGTAAAGTTAAACCACAACACTGTAAAACTCTGTCCCACTCCGGGACGCAAACCCGTGGTGGTCTCCCATCCACTATGCTGCTGAGACAGGCCTGCTTATCTTACTGTTTTAAGTGCCATGAGATCCCCATAGACCACAATAGGCCTATTGATTTCAATGGGCATAAAATCACAGAGTTAATCACATAGTTCCCTATACCATTAAAGAAGGGAGGGCTCAATATTCGCGAATATGCGCATATGCAGAAAACCAGTGTAGAGGAAGAGTTGTGCAGTTGCCCATAGCAACCAATCAGATCGCTTACTTCATTTTTGAAAAGGCCTTTGAAAAATGAAAGAAGCAATCTGATTGGTTGCTATGGGCAACTCAGCAGCGTTTCCAGTAAAGTAAAGTTAAACCAAAACACTGTAAAACTCTGTACCACCACAGGACTCGAACCCATGGGGGTCTCCCATCCACCATGCTGCCAAGTCAGTCCTGCTTAGCTTACTGTTTTACATGCCGTGAGATCCCCATAGACCACAATGGCCCTATTGATTCAATGAGCAAAAAATCACAGAGTTAATGCACTAGTCACAGTCCCCTATACCATTAAAGAAGGGAGGGCTCAATATTCGCAAATATGCACATATATTTTCGCATATGCGGAAAAAACGAATATAACAAATATGCGAATTTCGCGAATATTCGTCCATATATTCGCGAAATATCGCAAATTCGAATATGGCCTATGCCGCTCATCGCTAGTGTCTATTGTAGACACAGACCTACCCCATTACACTGCCTGTCTAACTTACACTCTTGCTCAAAATTTACAAAAGTGAACCTAGCCTTATTTACTGCAGATAGGTACTAATACTGAATATTTGTTAAATGAGTACTCTAGTGCCGACTATTCCTCCTCCTTTGTGCCCGGGCTGAAAAAAAATGACTCACCTTCCTGCATTGCCTGGAGCGCTGGTACAGCTGATCGGTCCTCCGGTTCCGTCTTCTTCCTTCTTCCATGTGCATGGAGCATCACACGGCGCTCAGCCTATCACCGGCCGCAGCGATATCCCGCCTCGGTCGGTGATAGGCTGAGTATCGTGTGACTATCTGTTCACAGGAAGAAGGCAGAAGATTGGACCGGAGGACCAATCAGCTGTAGCAGCGCTCCGGGGGAACGCAGGAAGGTAAATTAAAGTTTATTTTCATTTTTTTTAGCCCGGGCACAATGGAGGATGAATAGAGTACTCCTTTAAAGGTGATATGCAATAATGTCACTATGGATAACACTTCTCCAAGGTAAGCAACACTTGACTGCCACTACACATGGCATAAGGCTAGGTTCACATTGCCGTTCGCATCCGACCTGCTAAGGGTCCAATCAGCTCTTTTTTTTTTTGAGCCAATCGGACTCTCAAACTGGTCAGATGCAAATGGCTACTAAGAGGTCCTGATGGACCCCATTTACTTGCATGATGTCCGTTGGTGATCCGGTAATTTTACAGGAATTTAGCAAAGAAACAAATTGTGCTTGCACTATTTTTTTCTCTTTTTAACTCCCGTCCTTCTGGCCAGATTGCCGACAAAATTCTGAATAACAAAGTGAAACCAATTGTACTTATTATTGATTATTTGTATACTACATTATACATGCACACATTATACATAAAAACACAAGACCACAATTTTCAGTCCAAGGCAAAAGTCGGATTCACTGATCATTGTCACTAGCTGACTACTATCAGGTCCGCTGGCCTAAAAAAGTTGATGCGTCCGCACCTGTCCACTGCCTGCCCATGCACAATTGCGATTAGCTTTAGAAATCATGTATGTGCATCATAGGTAGGAATCGTGATATGAACCCAGCCTTAGAAAAGTCTAGATATACAACATCTACAGCTTCACCCCAGTCTGTTCTTCTGTTATAGGGCAAGTGACATCAAACTAAATGGGCGTTTTTGCCTTCCTCTGGATCAACACAGTAGGGTTATAGGTTAAACTTGAAAAATTCTTGGATTTTTTTTCAACCTTATAGCCTATGTAACAAACATACATAGTTACATAGTTAGTACGGTCGAAAAAAGACATATGTCCATCAAGTTCAACCAGGGAATTAAGGGGTAGGGGTGTGGCGCGATATTGGGGAAGGGATGGGATTTTATAATTCTGCATAAGCATTAATGTTATTTTGTTCCAGGAATGTATCTAATCCTGTTTTAAAGCTGTTAATTGTTCCTGCTGTGAGCAGTTCCTGAGGTAGACCGTTCCATAAATTCACAGTCCTCACGGTAAAGAAGACTAAACTTTTTCTTCTCCAGACGGAGGGAGTGCCCCCTCGTCCTTTGGGGGGGGTTTAACCTGGAACAGTTTTTCTCCATATTTTTTGTATGGGCCATTAATATACTTATATACGTTTATCATACCCCCCTTAAACGTCTCTTCTCAAGACTAAACAATTGTAACTCCTTTAATCGCTCCTCATAGCTAAGATGATCCATGCCCCATATTAGTTTAGTCGCGCGTCTCTGCACCCTTTCCAACTCCGCAGTGTCCCTTTTATGGACAGGTGCCCAAAACTGAACAGCATATTCCAGGTGAGGCCGTACCAATGCTTTATAAAGGGGGAGTATTATGTCCCTGTCCCTTGAGTCCATGCCTCTTTTGATACATGACAATATCCTGCCGGCTTTGGAAGCAGCAGCCTGACATTGCATGCTATTCTGTAGTCTGTGATCTACAAGTACACCCAGATCCTTCTCTACCAGTGACTCTGACAGTTTACAGACAGTTTACATGTATTAACATTACAACTAACAGAGTAACTGATAGGTGGAATTAAATAAAATGCATGTAGTGCAGTAAACAATAATCTAAGTGTAAACACTACATCACAATTATAATCAGAGATGAGCGAACTTACAGTAAATTCGATTCGTCACAAACTTCTCGGCTCGGCAGTTGATGACTTATCCTGCATAAATTAGTTAATCTTTCAAGTGCTCCCGTGGGCTGGAAAAGGTGGATACAGTCCTAGGAGACTCTTTCCTAGGACTGTATCCCCCTTTTCCAGCCCACCGGAGCACATGAAAGGTGAACTAATTTATGCAGGATAAGTCATCAACTCCCGAGCCGAGAAGTTCGTGACAAATCGAATTTACTGTAAGTTCGCTCATCTCTAATAGTGTTGCTCGCGAATATTCGCAATTCGAATTTTATTTGCGAATATCGCATATTCGCGAATTCGCGAATATTCGCGAATATAGCGCTATATATTCGTAATTACGAATATTTTTTTTTAAATTTTTTTTTATATATTTTTTTTCACAGTACACATCACAGTGATCATCCCTCTCTGCTTCCAGCTTATGTGGTGTAAGAAGGCTCTAATACTACTGTGTGAGACTGGTGTGCGAATCTTCGCATATGCGAAAATTTGCATATGCTAATCTTCGCATATGCGAATGTTCGCGTATGCTAATTTTCGTATGTGCGAATATTCGCATATGCGAAAATAAAACAAGACCATTACGAATATGCGAATATTCGCGAATATGACGAATATTCGTCCATATATTCGCGAATATTCGCGAATTCGAATATGGCCTATGCCGCTCAACACTAATCTCTAATTATAATGTGAAAAATATACACAGTTCAATCAGCTCACCCTACATTCGCCCAGCTGCAGAATGGATGGACCTGTGGGAATATTTACCACATTGAATATAAAAAATTAAAAAAAAAACTGAAAAAAAAATATCCAGTGCAGTTCTTCAGATTAAAGATTTTTTTTCATCTGACTCAGACATATACAGAAAGTGAACGTTAATATGACATATACCAATGACTAAGGTTGTATATTCAAACCCAAACATGTTACCTGTGTCTTTACATTCTGTATATGTAAGATTGACTCAAATAAAGAGAAGTTTTAAATCTACCAAGTAGCTATAAGTCTAAATAAACACTAAACGTCTAAAGAGATTAAAGCTCAGCTTCAACATACTATGTGTAATTTGCCATAACATGAAAACACAGCCCGTCACTTTGTTAGGTAAGAGGCAAGTATCATATGTAATCTTATACTCTAAGGGTATCAATCAACAACAACAACATCCTGGAATTAAACCAATAACCAAATACACTGCTCAAAAAAATAAAGGGGTCACTTAAACAACACAATGTAACTCCTAGTCAATCACACTTCTGTGATATCACCCTGTCCACTCAGGAAGCAACGCTGATTTACAATCAATTTCACATGCTGTTGTGCATATAGAACAGACAACAGGTGGAAATTATAGGCAATTAGCAAGACACCCCCAAAAAAGGAGTGGTTCTGCAGGTGGTGATTACAGACCACTTCTCAGTTCTTATGCTTCCTGCCTGATGTTTTGGTCATTTTAGAATGCTGGCGGTGCTTTCACTCTAGTGGTAGCATGAGACAGAGTCTATAACCCACACAAGTGGCTCAGGTAGTGCAGCTCATCCAGGATGGCACATCAATGCTAGCTGTGGCAAAAAGGTTTGCTGTGTCTGTCAGCGTAGTGTCCAGAGCATGGAAGCACTACCAGGAGACAGGCCAGTACATCAGGAGACGTGGAGGAGGCCGTAGGAGGGCAAAAACCCAGCAGGACCGCTACCTCTGCCTTTGTGCAAGGAGAAGCAGGAAGAGTACTGCAAGAGCCCTGCAAAATTACCTCCAGCAGGCCAAAATGTGCATGTGTCCACTCAAACGGTCAGAAACAGACTCCATGAGGGTGGTATGAGGGCCCCACGTCCACAGGTGGGGTTTGTGCTTACAGCCCAACACCGTGCAGGACGTTTGGCATTTGCCAGAGAACACCAAGATTGGAAAATTTGTCACTGGTGCCCTGTGCCCTTCACAGATGAAAGCAGGTTCACTTTGAGCACATGTGACAGACCTGACAGAGTCTGGAGACGCCATGGAGAATGTTCTGCTGCCTGCAACATTCTCCAGCATGACCGGTTTGGCGGTAGGTCAGTAATGGTGTGGGGTGGCATTTCTTTGGGGGGCCGCACAGCCCACCATGTGCTTGCCAGAGGTAGCCTGGCTTCCATTAGGTACCGAGATGAGATCCTAAGACCCCTTGTGAGACCATATGCTGGTGCAGTTTGTCCTGGGTTCCTCTTAATGCAAGACAATGCTAGACCTCATGTGGCTGGAGTGTGTCAGCAGTTCCTGCAAGAGGAAGGCATTGATGCAATGGACTGGCCCACCAATTCCCCAGATCAGAATCCGATTGAGCACATCTGGGACATCATGTCTCGCTCCATCCACCAATGCCACGTTTCACCACAGACTGTCCACCTCATCAGGAGCATGCCCAGGCATTGAAGGGAGGTCATATGGGCACGTGGAGGCCACACACACACTACTGAGCCTCATTTTGACTTGTTTTAAGGACATTACATAAAAGTTGGATCAGCCTGTAGTGTGATTTTCCACTTTGATTTTGAGTGTGACTCCATATCCACACCTCCATGAGTTGATAAATTTGATTTCCATTGATAATTTGTGTGTGATTTTGTTGTCAGCACATTCAACTATGTAAAGACGAAAGTATTTCATACGATTAGTTCATTCATTCAGATCTAGGATGTGTTATCTTAGTTTTCCCAATATTTATTAAAGTATGCATCCCCTTAACCTTTTAACCCCTTAACGACCATGGATGTATATTTACGTCCTTGGCCGGCTCCCGCAATATAACGCAATGTATCTGATGTCGGGACCAGGGGCTAAAAGTGAACCAAACCAAAAGTGAAAACTGCCCGGCTGCTCAGCGGGGCTGATCGGGACTACCGCAGTGAAAATGTGGTGTCCCGATCAGCTGGGACACGAGCGGAGGTCCTCTTACCTGCCTCCGGCATGTCCCCTCGGCTAGTGATTGCTCCAAGCCTGAGATTCAGGCTTGAGCAATCGACCGCCGATAACGCTGATCATTGCAAAGCTATGGCTTTGCAGTGAACAGTGCTGGCAATCAGTGTGTGCAGTGTTATATATCCCTATGGGAGCTATAACACTGCAAAAAAAAGTGTAAAAAAAAAGTTCATAAATTTTATTTAACCCTTTCCTTAATAAAAGTTCAAATCACCCCCCTTTTCCCATAAAAAAACACCATGTAAATAAAAATAAATATAAACATATGTGGTATCGCCGCGTGCGTAAATGTCCGAACTATAAAAATATATCATTAATTAAACCGCACGGTCAATGGCGTACGCGCAAAAAAATTCCAAAGTCCAAAATAACGTATTTTTGGTCGCTTTTTGTATCATGAAAAAATTTATAAAAAGCGATCAAAAAGTCTGATCAATACAAAAATGGTACTGCTAAAAATTTCAGATCACAGTACAAAAAATGAGCCCTCATGCCGCCCCATATACGGAAAAATAAAAAAGTTATAGGGGTCAGAAGATGACAATTTTAAACGTATACATTTTTCTGCATGTAGTTATGATTTTTTACAGAATTTTTTTACCAAAAAATGTACTGCATAGAAACGGAAGCCCCCAAAAGTTACAAAATTGTGTTTTTTCGTAAATTTCATCGCACAATTACTTTTTTTTCCGTTTCGCCGTAGATTTTTGGGTAAAATGACTGATGTCACTACAAAGTAGAAGTGGTGACGCAAAAAATAAGCCATCATATGGATTTTTAGGTGCAAAATTGAAAGGGTTATGATTTTTAAAAGGTGAGGAGGAAAAAACGAAAGTGCAAAAACGGAAAAACACATTGTCCTTAAGGGGTTAAGGACACAGCCCATTTGGGCTTTGAGGACACAGCCAGGTTTCATCTCTGAGTTTTCGTTTCTTCTCCTCTCCTCTTAAGAGACATATCTCTTCTTTTTCTATCCATAGACCCAAATTAGGGCTTGCTTTTGCAGGACCAATTGAAAAATCAGGCTATTCTGCATGCTAGAGGCTGGTAAAAGACCTCCATTTCCGCTCATCGGTCACTCAAGATTGCACTGCATGATTCCAGTGAGCCCGCCCAAACCTACTGGTACTTCCATTTTCACTAAAGAGACCTAGATCAACATTGATTAGGGCAGCTATATGGTAATTGGGGGGCATCAGTGTGATCGATGATGTCCACCATTATCACTAAGGGGGAGATGTATCAATGTTGTTCTTGGTAGACGTTTTTTGTAGATCATTTTGGTTGGTCTAAATTTGGAGCAATTTCTCCAAATTTACAAACTTGTGCAAGCCCCATGATAAATTTCGTGCAATGGTCTAAATCTCCACAAAGTTCTATTTGTAGACCTGTTCTACACCTCACAGGAATAGTGGTGTATCCTGGGATTTTGTTCTATTGTTTTTCAGGATTCCACTGAGGTGTTTTTTTGTCCACCAGCAAAAACGCCTGAAAAACGGTCCCAGCTTTTCCTGCATTTTGGTAATTTTTCTTGGGGGAGATTTATCAAAAACTGTACAGAGAAAGAGTAGTGCAGTTGCCCATGGCAACCAATCAGATTGCTTCTTTACAAAAATGAAAGGAGCAATCTGATAGGTTGCTATGGGCAACTGCACCGCTCTTCTTCTACATAGGTTTTGATTAATCTCTCCCCTTGTGTTTTTTCTTGCATTTTTGCTGGTGTGCGGAAACAAACATTTTTGTACCCTGTGTGCATTTTTTTCACTGCAGGTACTACTCCATGGGTCGGATGCAGAGCGCCCGCCCCACGGAGTGTAAGGAGGTAAGGAGTGATGTATAGCATATACATATACAGGGTACAGAGCATCACTACTTACCTCCGCCCACTGTATAGTATACAGGTGGCATAGTGTATCCATGTATACTATACAGGAGCCCAGCAAGGAAAGAGTTAACCCACACTGCAGCTCTGAGTTAAATCTTTGTGCGCTCTCCTGTATATACAGCCATCTATAGATGACTGTATATACAGGATACAGTAGGCAGACAAGAACAGTTGGAGGCTCCCTGTTACACACTGCAGATGCACTCACCAGGTGAGATCGCAAATTATGTCCTAACCTTTTTTTTTCTCATTTCAGATCCGTGAATGGGGAGGACTACGTCAGATTCAGTGTATTGCGATGATGACCAGCTTTTTTTTAATGTCAATAAAAGGTTTAATGAGGGCTGTGTGGGGAGTGTTTTTTTTTTTTTAAATACATTTTTTTTTCAATGCCGGGCTTAGCGTTAGCCACAAAAACAGCTAGCGCTAACCCCCAATTATTACCCCGTTACCCACCGCCACAGGGTTGCCGGGAAGAGCCAGTACCAACAGGCCTGGAGTGTCAAAAATAGCGCTCCTGGCTGGGGTTATTTAGGCTGGGGAGGGCCAGTAACAATGGTCCTCGCCCATCCTTGTAACGTCAGGCTGTTGCTGATTGGTTGGTATCTGACTGACACTGAAAATATGGGGAACCACACACTTTTTTTTATTACAAAAAAAAACAACACATAGGCTTCCCCATATTTTCAGTGTCAATCAGACACCAACCAATCAGCAACAGCCTGACATTACCAGGATGGGCGAGGACCATTGTTACTGGCCCTCCCCAGCCTAAATAACCCCAGCCTGTTACCGCCTAGGCCAAGGAGAGCTATTTTTGATGCTCCGGGCCTGTTGGTAACGGCTCTTCCCGGCACCCCTGTGGCGGTGAGTACCGGGGTAATAATTGGGGGTTAGTGCTAGCTGTTTTCGGGGCTAAGGCTAAGCCCAGCTTAGTAATAGATTCCGTCTACAAGACGGCTTCCACTACTAAGCCTGAAATTTCAATTATAAAAAACACAACACATGAAATAAAAAATTGATTTAAAAAAACACTCCCCCACAGCCCTCGTTAACCCTTTTATTGACATTAAAAAAATGCTAGTCATCGTCACACTCCACCGAATCTCAGGTAGTCCTCTGCATTCACTTATCTGAAATGACAAGAAAATAAAAACACGAAAAATGGGTCAGTACATTTTTGGCGCTCTCCCCTGGGGACAGCGCACATAATGCAGTGTGTTCCTAAAGAGGGAGCCTCCAATTGTTGCTAAACTACAACTCCCATCATGGGGGCTGTAGGTAAACAACAGCTGGAGTCTCCCTGTTTGGGAACACACTGCCAGAAAGGCTCTGTTCCCATTATGCAAAACGCATAATGAGAACAGAGCCATACTTACCACCCTGGCTTCAGGCCTGGACTGTGAAGCTCCGCCCCCTAATGATGTCATCACTAGGGGGCAGGGGCGGAGAAGTTGCAAGGGGTCTCAAGAGTGAGACCCCTGAGATCCGTCAGTCTGCCCTTGGACTACTACTCCCATCATGGAAAATTTTGTGTCCCATGATGGGAGTAGTTGTAGTACCGCAGTGCTGAGGGATGGCTCTTACACATCCCCCAGCTGCGAAACTGTATTGTGACTGTTAGGACTACTACTCCCATCATGGACAGACTCTGTCCATGATGGGAGTTGTAGTCCTTGGGCTGAAGGACAGATCGCAGCAGGTCATTCTCCAGAGACCCGCTGCGATCTGCATTTATTAACTTAAAAAGCCGGCGGCAACACTGCCCTCCCCCCCCTCCTCCTGTATACAGATGTCACGATTCATAATCCCCGCCGCCGGGAGAGGGGAGCTCTGATTGGTGGAAAGCTATTCACCACTATACACCAATCAGAGCTCCTGTCTTCTGGTGGGGATTATGAATTGTGACAGGTCTATACAGGGGAGCGAGTGGAGCCGCTTCTACAGTATATAATTGTTATGTGTACTGTACCCCCCCCCCAGACCAATACTGACCCCTTCTATAGTGAGCGCTGGGACCACTGTGTGATTGACAGGTCCCCAGCGCAAGTGTCCGGCCCCACTGACCTTTATATGTTATAAATCTTTATGATACACACTGCCCGTCCTCCTCTTCATTGTTCTGATGCCGGAGACGCGCGGCTTGTGTATCATAGTCTATAGTCAGAGCGCCCCCTCCCTGCCTCCACACTGCACGGGGCTGGGGTCAGACAACGGCAGGGGGCGCTCTGACTATAGTGAAAGCAGAAGCCGCGCGTCTCCGGTATGAGAAGAATGAAGAGGAGGACGGGCAGTGTGTATCATAAAGATTTATAACATATAAAGGTCAGTGGGGCCGGACACTTGTGCTGGGGACCTGTCAATCACACAGTGGTCCCAGCGCTCACTATAGAAGGGGTCAGTATTGGTCTGGGGGGGGGGTACAGTACACATAACAATTATATACTGTAGAAGCGGCTCCACTCGCTCCCCTGTATAGACCTGTCACAATTCATAATCCCCGCCAGAAGACAGGAGCTCTGATTGGCTAATAGTGGTGCATAGCTTTCCACCAATCAGAGCTCCCCTCTCCCGGAGGCGGGGATTATGAATCGTGACATCTGTACACGGGAGCCGGCGGCAGCGCAGTGGAGCCGCATATACCGCCGGCTTTTTAAGTTAATAAATGCAGATCGCAGCGGGTCTCTGGAGAATGACCTGCTGCGATCTGTCCTTCAGTCCCAGGACTACAACTATCATCATGGACAGAGTCTGTCCATGATGGGAGTAGTAGTCCTAACAGTCACAATAGAGTCCCGCAGACAGGGGATGTGCGTTTCTCAGCGCTCCGGTACTACAACTACTCCCATTATGGGACAGATTCTGTCCCATGATGGGAGTAGTTGTAGTACTGCAGTGCTGAGAGACGGCTCCTGCATCGCCCACCTGCATCTTCCACCGTCTGCCATTTTCTACGAGTCCTTGCTAGCACTCTTAGGTTTAGACTAATTTTCTTGCAAAAAAGCGCAATTGCGCAAAAAAAACATCTACTTTTTTTTGCGCAATTGATAAATACCAGTCCACTGGATTAGGTGCTGTACTGTAGACCAAACTGGTGACAACTTTAGAAAACTGTCCACCAAAAAAAACGCAGCTCTATGCAAAAAAGAGCGCAATTGCGCAAAATTTGTAGACGTGAAAAATGGTCTAAATGCAATGATACATGTCCCCCTAAGACCCTGGTTTATAGTAGTAGAAATTCATCCAAAATTGAGGCATTTTTGCCACGCATTCTCTTAACCCTTTTTTTTTTTTTTTTTTGAGGTCTTGTTTTTTCCTCCTCACCTTCTAATAGACATAATATTTTTCCTGTCTAAAGACCAGTATGAGGGATTGTTTTTTGCATGACCAATTGTAGTTTGTAATGACATCACTAATTTTACCTCCAAATGTACTGTAAAACAAACAAAAAAATTTTTACAGGGCAAAATAAATAAATAAAAAAACACCATCTTGCAACTTTTGGGGGCTTCCGTGTCCACCAGTGCACCTTTCAGTAAAAATGACACATTATCTTTATTCTGCAGGTCCGTACTATTAAAATGATACCCAATTCATATGGGTTACATTTTAATTTACTATTTTTTTTAAAACTCGAACTTTTTGTACGAAACTTTGTATGCTTAAAATTGTCCACTTCTGACCCCTATTCCTTTTTTTTTATTTTCGCACATAGAGATGTATAAGGACTCTTTTTGCACCGTGATCTGCAGTTTTTAGCAGGACCATTTTTATTGTCACAGCACCTTTTGATCATCTATTATTCATATTTTCTAGTATATAAAGTGACCAAAAATACGCATTTCTGGACTTTGGAATTTTTATTACGCTTGCGCCTTTGATTAACATTATAGTTGATTAACATTACAATAGTTTGGACATTTACGCACAAGGCGATACCACACAGACATGAATGATGGGGGCGTGGCATGACGTCACTTCCCCAGTCCCGGAAACCCGGAGGTTTCCGAAACTGGAGATTCAGCACCCGCATAGAATGCGGGTGCTGCAGGGTGATCGCGGGGGTTCTCAGCAGTGGGCCCCCAGCGATCAAACATCTTATCCCCTATCCTTTGGATGGCGATAAAATGTTTTTGCCCAGAATACCCCTTTAAAAAATCATAACCCTTTCAAGTTTTCAAAACACATATGATGGCTTATTTTTTGTGCCACCAATTCTACTTTGTAATGACATCAGTCATTTTATCCAAAAATCATTGTGCAACAAAATTGAAGAAAAAACACCATTTAGTAAATTTTGAGGACTTCCGTTTCTACGTAGTAAATTTTTTGGCAAAAATAGCACATTCTCTTTATTCTGTAGGTCCGTACAATTAAAATGATACCCTACTTATATAGGTTTGATTTTGTATTACTTCTGAAAAAAATCATAACTACATGCACAAAAATTTATTTGTTTAAAATTTTCATCTTCTAACCCCTATAACTTTTTTATTTTTCCACATACAGGGCAGTATGAAGGCTCATTTTTTGCGCCGTAATCTGAAGTTTTTATCAGTAGCATTATTATTTATTTTAATTGGACTTTTTGATCACTTTTTATTCATATTTTTATATTCTATGTTGGACTTTGGAATTTTTTCCCATGTACGCCATTGACTTTATGGTTTAATTAATTATAAATTTTTATAGTTCTGACATTTCCACACACCGTGATACCACATATGTTTATTTTTATTTTTATTTACACTGTTAATTTAAAAAAAATATACTTTTATTATGGGAGTGGTTAAATGATCTTCATAAACTTTTTTTAAAAACTTTTTTATGCAGTTTTATAGCCCCCTCTAGGGGGCTCTAACATGCATTACACTGATCTTCTATACTGATCATTATTATATAATAGCATAACAATGATCAGTGATTTTGCCGCTTGACTGCTCCTGCCTGTAACTCAGGCACGGAGCAGTAATTTGGCGATTGGACGCGCAGGAGGCAGGTAAGGGACCCTCCTGATGCATCCTAGCTGATCCGGACATCTCGGTTTCACCGTGATGGTCCCTATCAGCCCGACTGAGCTGTCGGGAGTGCTTTTTACAATTTTAGAAACAGTGATCAACTTTGAATCCCGCCTCTAAAGGGTTAATAGCGCGCGCCACCTCAATTGGTGACGCGCACTATTAGCCACTGGTCCCGGCCGTTGTAAGAGGCTGGGCCAGACCTGCTATGATGCGGGGTCATGGCGTAACGCTGTGTTTTAGAAAGGGAGCGGACTCAGGGCATACATGTATGCCCTTGGTCCTTAAGGGGTTAAAACATACACCCCCCCCCCAACTCCTAAATAATCGTGCACAAAATCCGTCTTTTCAAAAGAGTCAAATCACAATGTATGCAAATATATATGCAAATATAAGCAAAATATGCAAATCAATACAATATTCTAGCGTATGTATGCTGCATTTTCTTAAAGACATTTGGAAAAGTAAAACTGGTGAAAGTGACATTGCACTATACTCAGTACTAAAAAAACACAAAATAATACAATAATCTTCATTAGATTAAATTACACACTGATTAAAATATTGTGGTGAGCCTCATTGTATATGGCTGCTTTCACACTATAAAATTCATCCATTTTATAGATCCGTTTGATGTTCCGTTATGAAAACCCTGAAAATTTGTCCATTAAACGTCCGTTAGAAAATCCCATTATAGTCTATGGGATGTTTACATTATCCGTTTTAATCCGTTATAGTCAGTTATTAATAACGGACGTTATGTTGTGACGGAAGATAGTAATGGGAGATATAGTGCATGCACTATTTCTTCCGTTCATTCTCCCCTCACAAAATAACGTCCGTTATTAATAACGGACTATAACGGATTAAAACTATAGACTATAATGGGATTTTCTAACGGACGTTTAATGGATGAATTTTCAGGGTTTTCATAACGGAAAATCAAACTGATCTTTAAAATGGATGAATTTTATAGTGTGAAAGCAGCCTTAGATATACAGGCTGTGTGACAGCTGGCCCTGCTGCCTGTGCGATATTACACTGTCAATATTTCATGTCTAGTTTTTATACTAAGTATAATGCATATGGATGGGCACAGCTTTAACCATAAATGGGGGTGCAATGGCTGCCAAAAAAGAAGAAAATATTAGGCCAAGAAAGAAAAAGCTGTCAGTCATGAAATATTTCCCACCACCCTTATAAAAATGAAGAAGCTTTATTAAACACAAAACAAACACAGACATTACAAAACACTTAAAATTAAAGTGAACAGAGTGGAGGCCTACTACGCTCACCCCTGCTTAATAGTAGTCTAGCAACTGATGTTGCTGTTTGGTTGGTATCTGGCTGAGAATTAAAATATGGGGAATCTCACATTTTTATTTATTTTTGAAAAAAAGTGTAAAGGTATTTTAGATTTATCAGCCATAATACCAAATAGCAACAGTCAGATGTTACCAGGGTGGGTGCGGACCATTGTTATTGTTACCCTTCCCAAACTAAATAACGCTAGCCTGTTACCGCCTAGGCCCAGGAGTGTCATTTTTTTTACACTCCGGGCCTGTTGGTTCGCTCTTTCCGACACCCCTGTGGCAATGGGTACTGGAAGGGCTCAAGTCCTGCAGCAATGCATGAGAACTGCGTTCCTGCACTTTTTTCACAGCAGGAACACCGGATTAGCAGGACCAGCCCTAGAGTGGAAATCTTAGGTGAGTTCCCACACTTTTTTCCCAGGACTTGACCCCTGGGTACCGGGTTAATAATAGGGGGTCAGCACTAGCTATTTTTGTGTCTAACATTTTGCCGCATATAAGCAAAACAAAAGCAAAAAAAATAAAATTCAATGATAAATGTCCCCTACAGACTTCATACTTTTTCATGTGAGAATCTATGAAATATTACACATTTTGGTAATATAGGGTTGAGATTTTAATCTGTATTTTGTTTGCCCCAGGGTAGGAAAGTGTGAAGCAGTTACCTACATATGAAACACATCAGAATACAACTGGATGAGAAAGACTAACATTTTATGACAAGATTGATCATTTTCCAAGTCCATTCCTACAACAATGAAGCTCAAAGGCACTGGTACCCTCTAGTGGTATAACTAAGGCATTATCCTACAGCATTTGCTCAAGCCAAACTTCTACATTTACAAACTTAAGAGTTTTATCTAGAAAACACTGAGGGACACTTGTGTACTTGGTGCAGTTTTATAATAAAAACAGTGCTAATTGTGCCAAAAGTGGAGCCTGAAGTTTTGAAAATCTGGAGCACTTTGTTCCACATCCAAAACCTATGTTAAAAACACTGTATCATTACTGCAAAGTAAAGGATGGTGGTGGAGTTGTCACAGAGCACTCAGGACCATATCTCTGTACTCTCACATTTGGCAAGGATACAAAAGTAGACACTTTGCCAGAAAAAGACCAAAGAAAAAAACAAAGGTGCGCTCCTAGTGCAGGCGGCTTAAAATTGAGCTAAGGTGCACATATGAGATTGGAGGCTTACCAGATAGTGTTGTGCTCAGGGCACAACACCTCAGCAAGCACGTAGAATCGCTGCTGGAGTGAAGGTCAGCAGCTTCGGTGTCCTTTCCAGATGGCCAAGGTCAGCTGGATAATGCAACTGAAATCGTGGATAAATCCAAAAAAGAGAGGACTTCCCAACTGGCACTTCTCCTCCCAGGAAAATTGTGGAACCAGCAGCCCACAGTCTAGAAAATGGTAATTTATTGATGGAACATAAAGGTTTCGAGTCCGCACTGGACTCTTCATCAGGCATAATACAATGAAACACAAACACAGTTTAAAAGACCCGGAAGACAAACTTCATCCAGATCAGAGGTCACAGTGAAAAATAAATAAATAAAAATGAAAATTTGCATACTTTAAAACAATATAAAATACATTGCCACTATTACTTAAAGAATAATGATACACTATTTAGAAATCACCCAATTGAAAGGAAGGCAATGGTGCTGTATGTTTAAAATGTTAGGCAGCGTTGATGTCACCTTACTCGCTGCCCACAGCTTGCAGCGGGTTATGAATGAGTTTGAGATTGAGGCTGGGTAAATAGACCGTAGTGGAAGTGCGGTCCTGCTTAGAAAGTTGCGATCCCACTGTTATAGATGCAATATTGTAGTTTAATGGGAGGCTTAGAGCACATGAAACATTTGCTGTTCACTGCCAAGGGTTTGAGTGCGTATGCAAAGTGTTTGGAAGCACTGTGGACCTCAGTGCTTACGAACACCATCTAGCCTGCTAAGAAAGCCTTAAGGCTAGGTTTCCACTTGGTTTTTTTTCTGGCAGTTTTTGGAAAAGTGCCACTGCAGTTTTTGAGCCAAAGTCAGAAGTGGATCCATAACGGAGGAGAAGTGCAAGTCCTTCCTTTATATGTCCCATTCCTTTTGAATACACTTCTGGCTTTGGCTCAAAAACTGCAGTGGCAGTTTTCCAAAAACTGCCAGAAAAAAAACCAAGTGGAAACTTAGCCTTATAGTCAGAGCACTAATATGATGTTAGGGAGGAGGGTAAGTGACCTTGATCTGTCATGTTTACTGCTTGGAAGCCTGCAAAGGCACTATGGAGGACCATAACAGCAACAATATCTGACCGGCAACATTTTTGTGCATTATTGTGACAGTATTAGATACCAGAATTGACTTTGATGGTGCCATCTGAAGGGTTAAATAAGGACATTGTCTATCATGCTGATATCCTGGCTGCTGATAGCAGCTACAACTCATAAAGTGCGTATGATGGTCACACTCTGGTGAACACATTTCATATTCTTGGAACCCACACAGGGCACATATACGTCCCGTTATGAGGGTAAACTGTGAAACAGCCTATTAAGGAACATTAATTGATATTTAACTAAAGTGTAAAATAAAGAAATAATATATAAAAATAATAATAATAATTCACATTAGTTAGGCACTGTTGCAGGATGGCACAGTTAATTGTGACACTATTGTGTGCAAGAAAGGGGAGATAAACCTTAAAATACGTAAGGTAAAATGCACAAAACATGAGGCCATGCCCCTTTAAAAATATTGGCGATCACAATTATCCATCCCACAATGTAAATAAAGGTATTGCAGCTTTTAAAAAAAAAAAAAGAATTAGGTTGTATCTTAGCCACAGTGACAAGATTACTGTATATTAAACAATGTGTTACTCTGTAAACACCCTGTTAACAAGTGAAAATCGAAAACTTTTATCTGTTCGTTGGCCCTATTACACCATGTGTAATAGGGCCGTTAGTAGGATATCCAGGTTACGCTAAAACATGATTCAGCCTTGCCATATGGCTAAATATTGACTATAGAAGTCATTGTCAATATTTCAAATCTTACTGTCTACTTTTAACAAAACACTGATAAAAGCAAACGTTTTTGCTTCCAACATCTCAGACATAAACATCTAGAGAAGGAGCAATACTGAAATGTAGGAAATACACATTTTTTATTGTTATAGCTTTATTTCCTCAAGCTTATTCTTTCAAGCACTTTGCTCCAAAAAAATTGATTTAGGCTATGTTCACACTCACTATATAAATGAATGCAATGAGAAAAGGTCGTGATCCATTTGGTGACAGATTTCGGAGACTTACATAATGGGGGAGATTTATCAAAACCTGAGCATAGGAAGAGTGATGCAGTTGCCCATAGCAACCAATCAGCTCGCTTCTTTCATTTTTCACAGGCCTCTTTAAAAATGAAAGAAGTGATCTGATTGGTTGCAATGGGAAACTGCACTACTCTTCCTCTACACAGGTTTTGATAAATCTCCCCCAATGTGTTTGTTTGGTTCTTATTTTTCTTATTCTAGATAGAATAATGCAGAAACCTTACAAGAATGTGACAAAAAAAGTGTGAACTGTGCCTTAGGCTGGGTTCACATCACGTTTTCAGCCATACGGGACCGCATATGGCTGGGGGGAGCAAAAACCGGGCGCTCCTGTATCCCTGCCGTATGCCGCCCGTATGCAATTCATTTCATTTTTGCCCGTATGCGGTTTCCACCGGACCTAAAACCGGGGTTTAACACATGAGCAGTTTTATACGGAATCAGTGACACTTTTGTTATAATGCTACTGTATACTGTACATTCCCTATCAAGGTAAAGTGCTAATTGTATGATCAAGATGTCATTGGCTGTGATGGTCAAAGAAAACTTAAAGAACATTTAAAGTAATTAATAAAGGGGAAAATACAATTTTTGAAATGCTGTTTTGTTTTGTATAGATGTATATATTTTTCCACTATAGATTTCCATATATTAGGAAAGCGATAGATAATTGTTGTTGGATTTTGGATTTCATAAGGAAACATCAACAAATTATTTCCTTCCCAGTTGGGACCAAGGTCACTGATAAGTGGAATGCCCATAGACCAGTATCTTAGGACAAGGCGCAATTGTTTAAAGTACGAGAACTTCAAGTAATGATGGACCCTGAAAAAACTCTTTAAAGGGGTACTTAGCTGGAAAAAAATTTTTTTTTAATCAACTGGTGCTAGAAAGTTAAACAGATTTGTAAATCACTTCTACACTTCTATAAAAAAAAATCATAATCATTTCAGTATGTATCAGCTGCTGTATATTACAAAGGAATTTCTTTTCTTTTTGAATTTCCTTTCTGACTGATCACAGTGCTCTCTGCTGACACTGTCCGCATTTAAAAATCTTAATCCTGCCAGAACTTATCAGCTGCTATTTCTGTTTAAATTTCCTTTCTGTCTGACCACAGTGCTCTCTGCTGACACATCTGTCCATGTCAGGAACTGTCCAGAGCCGGAGCAAATCCCCATAGCGAACCTATCCTACTCTGAACAGTTCCTGACATGGACAGATGTGTCAGCAGAGAGCTCTGTGGTCAGACAGAAAGGAAATTTAAACAGAAATAGCAGCTGATAACTTCTGTCAGGATTAAGATTTTTAAATAGAAGTAATTTACAAATCTGTTTAACTTTCTGGCACCAGTTCATTTAAAAAAAATGTTTTCCAGCAGAGTGCCTCTTTAAAGCCTGTGATGTAATAAAGTTCACTGGCCTGTTTCATATGCTACTGTATATTGGACTTTCTCAGGATACACTGCTAGCAGCGTTACTGGACCACTTGTCACTGTGGGACTGGGACGGATGAGCCAATGAGGAGGTGGATAAGGAGGAAAGTCAGCAACAAGGGTGGTCCTCACATCTTCTAGCGATTAACCCCTTAAGGACCCCGCCCAAATATACCTTAAGGACCCGGCCATTTTTTGAACATCTGACCACTGTCACTTCAAGCATTAATAACTCTGGGATGCTTTTACCTTTCATTCTGATTCCGGGATTGTTTTTTTGGAGACATATTCTACTTTATGTTAGTGGTAAAATGTTGTCGATACTTGCATCATTTCTTGGTGAAAAATTCCAAAATTTGATGAAAAATTGAAAATTTTTCATTTTTTTTTACTTTGAAGCTCTCTGCTTATAAGGAAAATGGATATTCCAAATAAATTATACATTGATTCACGTATACAATATGTCGACTTTATGTTTGCATCATAAAGTTTACATGTTTTTACTTTTGGAAGACATCAGAGGGCTTCAAAGTTCAGCAGCAATTTTCTAATTTTTCACAACATTTTCAAAATCGGAATTTTTCAGGGACCAGTTCAGTTTTGAAGTGGATTTGAAGGGCCTTCATATTAGAAATACCCCACAAATGACCCCATTATGGAAACTGCACTCCTCAAAGTATTCAAAATGACATTAAGTAAGCGTGTTAACCCTTTAGGTGTTTCAAAGGAATAGCAGCAAAGTGAAGGAGAAAATTCAAAATCTTCATTTTTTACACTCGTATGTTCTTGTAGACCCAGTTTTTGAATTTTTACAAGTGGTAATAGGAGAAAAAGCCCCCAAAATTTGTAACCCAATTTCTCTCGAGTAAGGAAATACCTCATATGTGTATGTCAAGTGTTCGGCGGGTGCAGTAGAGGGCACAGAAGGGAAGGAGCGACAATGGGATTTTGGAGAGTGAATTTTTCTGAAATGGTTTTTGGGGCATACACATGGCATACCATTTTGGAAACTACACCCCTCAAGGCACGTAACAAGGGGTCCAGTTACCCTTAACACCCCACAGGTGTTTGTCAACTTTTCGTTAAAATCGGATGTGTAAATGGAAAAAAAAATTCACACTAAAGTGCAGTTTTTCCCCCAAATTTACCATTTTTACAAAGGGTAATGAGAGAAATTGCCCCCCCCCCCCCAAATTTGTAACCCCATCTCTTCTGAGTATGGAAATACCCCATGTTAGGATGTAAAATGCTTTGCGGGCGAACTACAATGCTCAAAAGAGAAGAAGTCACATTTGGCTTTTTTCAAAGCAACTTTTGCTGAAATGTTTTTTTGGGGGCATGTCGCATTTAGGAAGCCCCTGTGGTGCCAGAACAGCAAAAAATACCCACATGGCATAGTATTTTGGAAACTACACTCCTCAAGGAACGTAACAAGGGGTCCGCTGAGCCTTAACACCCCACAGGTGTTTGACAACTTTTCGTTAAAGTTGGATGTGTAAATGAAAAAAAAATTTTTTTTTACTAAAATGCAATTTTTCCCCTAAATTGTAAATTTTTACAAGGGGTAATAGGAGAAAATGACCCCCAAAATTTGTAACCCCATTTCTTCTGAGTATGAAAATACCCCATGTTAAGACATAAAATGCTCTGCTGGCGAACTACAATGCTCAGAAGAGGAGGAGCGCCATTGAGCTTTTGGAAAGAGTGGTCAGGGGCCATGTGCGTTTACATAGCCCCCCGTGGTGCCAGAACAGTGAACCCCCACACATGTGACCCCATTTTGCAAACTACACTCCTCACAGAATTTAATAAGGGGTGCAGTGAGTATTTACACCCCACAGATCTTTGGAACAGTGGGCTGTGCAAATGAAAAATTTAATTTTTCATTTTTACGGACCACTGTTCCAAAAATCTGTCAGACACCTGTTGGTTCTCAATGTTCCCCTTATTACATTATGTGAGGGGTGTAGTTTCCAAAATGGGGTCACATGTGTTGGGGGTCCATTGTTCTGGCACTATGGGGGCTTTGTAAACACATGTGGCCTTCAATTCCGGACAAATTTTCTCTACAAAATCCCAATGGCGCTCCTTCTCTTCTGAGCATTGTAGTTCGCCCGCAGAGCACTTTAAATTCACATATGGGTATGTTCTTACTCAGAAGAGATGGGGTTACAAATTTGTGGGGGCTTTTTTCCTATTTTCCCTTGTGAAAATGAAAAATTTAGGGTAACACCAGCATTTTAGTGAAAAAATATAATTTTTTTCCTTTTCCCATCCAACTTTAATGAAAATCCGTCAAACACCTGTGGGATGTTCAGGCTCACTATACCCCTTGTCACGTTCCTTGAGGGGTGTAGTTTCCAAAATGGGGTCACATGTGGGTATTTTTTTTTCGTTTGTCAGAACCGCTGTAAAATCAGCCACCCCTGTGCAAATCACCAATTTAGGCCTCAAATGTACATGGTGCGCTCTCACTCCTGAGCCTTGTTATGCGCCCGCAGAGCATTTTACGCCCCACATCTGGGGTATTTCCGTACTCAGGAGAAATTGTGTTACAAATTTTGGGGGTCTTTTTTTTTTCCTTTTACCGCTTGTGGAAATAAAAAGTATGGGGCAACACCAGCATGTTAGTGTAATTTTTTTTATTTTTTTACACTAACAGGCTTGTGTAGCCCCCAAGTTTTCCTTTTTACAAGCGGTAAAAGGAAAAAAAGACCCCCAAAATTTGTAGTGCGATTTCTCCCGAGTACGGTGATACCCCATATATGGCCCTAAACTGTTTCCTTGAAATACGACAGGGCTCCGAAGTGAGAGAGCGCCATGTGCATTTGAGGACTAAATTAGGGATTGCATAGGGGTGGACATAGGGGTATTCTACACCAGTGATTCCAAACAGGGTGCCTCCAGCTGTTGCTAAACTCCCAGCATGCCTGGACAGTCAGTGGCTGTCCAGAATTGCTGGGAGTTGTTGTTTTGCAACAGCTGGAGGCTCCGTTTTGGAAACCATGCCGTACAAGATGTTTTTAATTTTTATTGGGGGGGACAGTGTAAGGGGGTGTATATGTAGTGTTTTACCCTTTATTATATGTTAGTGTAGTGTAGTGTTTTTAGGGTACATTCGCACTGGCGTGTTACGGTGAATTTCCCGCTAGGAGTTTGCGCTGCAGCGAAAAATTTGCCGCAGCCCAAACTTGAAGCAGGAAATTTACTGTAAACCTGTCCATGTGAATGTACCCTGTAAATTCACATGGGGGGGCAAACCTCCAGCTGTTTCAAAACTACAACTCCCAGCATGTACTGACAGACCGTGCATGTTGGGAGTTGTACTTTTGCAACAGCTGGAGGCACACTGGTTGGAAAACCTTCAGTTAGGTCCTGTTACCTAACAGTGTGCCTCCAGCTGTTGCAAAACTACAACTCCCAGCATGTACTAATCACCGAAGGGCATGCTGGGAGATGTACTTATGCAACAGCTGGAGGTACCCAACTACAACTCCCAGCATGCCTAGACAGCTGTTTGCTTTCTGGGCATGCTGGGATTTGCAGTTTTGCTACATCTGGAGAGCTACAGTTTTTAGACCAGTGCATAGTGATCTCCAAACTGTGGACCTCCAGATGTTGCAAAACTACAACTCCCAGCATGCCCAGACAACAAACAGCTATGTGGGCATGCTAGGAGTTGTAGTTTTGCAAGATCTGGAGGGATATAGTTTAGAGACCACTGTATAGTGGTCTCAAACTGCAGCCCTCCAGCTGTTGCAAAACTACATATTCCAGCATGCCCCAACAGCTGTCTGGGCATGCTGGGAGTTGTAGTTTTGCAACATCTGGAGGACTACAGTTTAGAGACCATAGTCTCAGACTGTAGCCCTCCAGATCAACTTACCGGCTTCCGTAGGATCCCGGGAGCTGTCCTCTTCTGACACATGTCACGCCGCCCGCCGATCACCGTAGCTGCAGCCTCCGGATCGGTAAGTGGACGTCGGTGCCCGGTCCCCTTTGGTTCCCCGTTCTGCCCCGCCTATTGTGGGTGGGCAGGACGGGGCAAACGAAATTTAACCCCACGGTTTGCTATTAGTCGTCGCCTCTGATGATCAATAGCAGACCAATAGCAGGGATAGGAGGTGTAGCAATCCTGCCACCTCGCTCCTATGCCTACAGGGGAATCGTGGATGTCTTAGACAACCGCCATCCCCCTTATATTCCGGGTCACCGGGCCACCATAGACCCGTATAACCCGGAATCGGCGCAAATCGCAAGTGTGAATTCACTTGCGATTTGTGCCGATCGCTGACGGGGGGGGGGGTTTGTGGACGCGGTCTGATGACCCCCCTGGGCATTTGTGCGGGGTGCCTGCTGATTGATATCAGCAGTCACCCCGGCCCTGTCCCCGCCCGGCGCGCGGCAGGGACCGAAATTCCCACGTGCGTATGGATACGCCCTGGGTCCTTAAGTACCAGGACATCAAGGCGTATCCATACGCCCTAGGTCCTTAAGTGGGTAAAAATTTTAATGGGCATCTATTTTCAGATGGCTGTGATAGTGGTTTTCTTCAGTCAACAGCGTTTCTGGACAACATGTCAAAAGTTTTAAAAAATTACACTAACGCTTCTGCCTACTGGGGATTAAAGGACTGTCTATGGTTAAGGGGGTTAAATTATTAGTTACCACCTTTAAAGTGCTGCTCTTGTATAATCATTGGGTCAGTGTACTCCTTCCCGATGTCGACCAAACTACATAAGTTCACTAACCATTGACCCTCAGTGTTGTTTATCCCTAATATCAGACTGAAGCCCAAGAGACCCACTATGCTGGGAATCTCACCCTTTCTCAGTCCTTTATCTCTATGACACAGTCTTTTGTTTCTTGTAGCCTCCTCTCCATGGTTTTGTTTTTCCTGAGCCCTTCTCACCTAGTCAGTCTCCTAAAGGGAAAGAACCAGTGCTGCTACTTGCGGATGGTCCTCGTTGCTGTTTGGTTGTGTTGTCATACACACTTGTATTATAGTCAGTCGTCCAAAACTACGAGAGCAGTCACCATTCCTTTCACCTTTTTTACTTCCCTTACATGCTGTTATCGGCAGCGCTCCGGCCAGAATGAATGTCTGTGAGCACTGCCTCTCCCCTGTCTCCTATGGCTCCGGAACTCGCGGTGCAGGATGCACCCGCACATGTGTCCCGGGTGTTGTCATGGGTAACGTTCCGGCCGTTCTGTCTGGCAGTGAGCGCAACCCTACTATCTGTGTCCGTGGCTCCTGGACTCATATATGTTGAACGCGCCCACATGCGAACCCCTAGCATCTCCTCACCTTCCTCTGGTTCCGGCCCATCTCCTGCTCTGCTTCGCCAGCGCGAACGTCCCCTTTCCTTAGGGCGTACGCTCACTGGCATTGCTAAATATAAAGGGCCACTACGCCCATAATTGGTTCTTTGCTGTGTGGTCCCTATATTAATCCGGCACCTCCCAATCATTGTGCTGGATCTTTGTGCTTATTGCCTTTGAGAAAGCGTCTTATTGTGTGTGCCTTTTTGTCTTCCTGACCTATTGCCTGTGACCTGACAATGCTACTTTGCCGCCTGCCTATTTACCTAGTGTGTGTGACCTGATTTCGCTACTTTGCTGCCTGCCTTCTGACCCTTGCTTCATCTGACTACGCCTTATCTTCTGTGCCAAGCTACATCTAGGCAACCTGTGTGGGCGTATCATGCTAGGTGTAGTGACCTGGGTGCCACCTGCCGCTGCAAGTCCATCCTGTTTTGCAGCGGGCTCTGGTGAAAACCAGCGGCACCTTAGACTCCGCTTCCTGGTACGTTCAGTCATTGTCCACACAGGAGAGTGGATGCACCTCTCAGTCATTTACGGTAAGATAGTTACAGTAAGATCCGGCCATGGATGCAGCCCAGATTCCTCTGCCGAGTGTTGCCGACCTCTCTACTATTGTGGCATGACAGTCTGCACAGATTGAACAACAAGCGCAGCAGATGTCTTAGCTTTCAGCACTGATGCAGCAGCTCCCAGCCACACAACAGCCTCAACCTCCGCCGGCAGAACCCTCCGCAACTTCTACTCCTGTTGCTTCTACTAATTCCAAGATTCGTCTCTCTCTGCCTACTAGATATGATGGGGATCTGAAGTTGTGCAGGGGCTTCATTACCCAGTGTTCCATGCACCTTGAACTTCTAGTAGACCAGTTTCCTACTGAGCGAGCCAAAGTGGCATTTGTCATAAGCCTCCTTTCAGGGAAAGCCTTGGCCTGGGCTAAGCGCTGTGGGACCGCAATGACTCATTGTCCTCTGATCTCCGGACTTTCCTAGCTGTATTTGAGGAACCGCGCCGAGCTTCTTCAGAGGTGACTGCTTTACTAAATCTCTCTCAAGGAAATTCTTCGGTGGGAGAATATGCAGTACAATCTTGGCCTCTGAACTAGCTGGAACAATGAGGCTTTGTGCGCTACTTTTAAAAAGGGTCGGTCAAGTAGGATCAAGGATGCATTGGCGGCTCGAGATCTTCCTTCCTCCCTGACTAATCTCATCAATCTTGCTACTTGTATTGATGTGCGGTTCTGGTAGAGACAAGAGGAGCTTCGTCGAGAGAGGGAGCCACTCCGGTCAAGGCGTTATCCCCGTTTGGCCCCCGTATTTCAACGTCCTCTGCAATCTTCTCCAACTTCTCCTGCAGAAGAGCAGGTGGATCACATTAGATTTTCTTTTCAATAAAGAACCCTTCGACGCTAGGAGAACTTATACCTTTATTGTGCTAGCCCTGAATACTTCCTTAAAGAGTGTACTCTTCGCCCTCAGTGTCCGGGAAACGCACGCACCTAAGGCACATAGGAGAGGCGTCCCTGGGTGTGAATTGTACCTCTCCATGTTTGACCATGCCTGTTCAACTTCATACTCCTACAAACTCTTTATTCTTTGCCTCAGCCTTCCTGGACTCTTGTTCAGCAGGAAACTTTATTGAGTCCACCCTTGTGCAAAAACACTGTTTACCTGTGTCTCGGCTGGTTAAGCCGTTGTTTATTATTCCGGTTATTGGAGAGCACCTGAAGAGTAAGGTCCTTTTTCGCACTGAACCTCTCATCATGCAAGTAAGAATGTTGCAAGGAGAAGATACAGTTCTTTGTACTTCCACACTGTACTTCTGAACTTCTAGGACTTCCTTGGCTACAGTATTATTCCCTTCAATTTGATTGGAATTCTGACGAAGTTTCTCGTTGGGAAACTTTTTGTCAAGGTCATTGTCTGGAGTCCTTTCAGCCTAAGACTGTTTCTTCACCTCTCATTAAGTCAAGCATACCTTCTTCTTATCGTGACTTTGCTGATATATTTTGTAAAAAAACAAGCAGAGACTCTTCCTCCACATAGCCCTTATTATTGTCCCATTGATCTTCAACCAGACACTACTCCTCCTCGGGGAAGAATTTATCCGCTGTCAGTACCTGAGACACAAGCTATGTAAAAATATATTCAAGAAAACCTTCAAAAAGGGTTTTATCTGGAAATCCACCCCTCCTGCTGGGGCTGGATTTTTCTATGTAGGAAAAAAGGATGGTTCTCTTTGTCCTTGCATTGACTATCGGGGACTTAATAAAATCACAATCAAAAATCACTACCCTTTGTCCTTGATCTCAGAACTATTTGATTGTCTACATTGAGCCAGACTCTTCACTAAATTGTATCTGTGAGGGGCATACAATTTAATTCTCATTCGAAAAGGTGATGAATGGAAAATGGCATTTAACACCCGATATGGCCATTTTGAGTACCTAGTTATGCCATTCTGTGTCTCTAATGCTTCTGCAGTGTTTCAAGAATTTGTAAATAACATCTTCCGTGACCTTTTGTACACCTGCATGATAGTTTATCTAGACGATATCCTTGTTTTCTCTCCCAATTTGAAACTTTCCATGTCCGCCAAGGCCTGCAGCATCTCTGGGAGAATCATCTATTTGCCAAGCTGGAGAAATGTCTCTTTGAGAGAACTAGTCTTCCTTTTCTGGGACACATAGGGGGAGATTTATCAAAGGATTTAGACTGGTTTTTCCTGTCTAAATTTGTCGCACAGAAAGTCGCAGTCTAAATATGTGCGACTTTTCTGCGACTTTTACTGTAGAAGATTTTTAGAACATGATGCATGCAAGTCTATTTTAGATGGAAATGCATTAGAAAATGCATTGGTGCTGAATTTATCAAGTGCAACTTTTGTGCGACAAATCACATCTGCCCAAAATACGCTGAAATGTCAGACCATGTTGGAGCAGGTCTAAATGCAGTTTAAGCTGTAGACCCTGAAGTCTGAGCACAGAATTTATCAAGGGCTGTGAGACCTTTGATAAATTAGGAGCACAATAGACAGGAGACTACCACATACGCTGGTCTATAAGCATACCCAGAATAGACTAGATTAGTAAATGTCCCCCATAGTCTCCCATCAAGGACTGCAGATGGATCCTGCCAAGCTTTCTGCCGTTTTGGACTGGACACATCCTTCTGGTCTTCAGGCTATTCAACGATTTTTGGGGTTTGACAACTACTATCGTCAATTCATCCCTCATTTTTCTTCCTTAGTTGCCCCAATTGTAACCCTTACCAAAAAGAATATCAACAGAAAGAATTGGTCTCCTGAGGCTGAAGAGCCTTTCTTTCAATTTAAGTCTGCCTTAGCTTCTGCACATCTTCTCTCAAGACCTGATCCAGGAAAACCATTATTTTTGGAAGTGGACGCATCTTCTGCAGGAGCTGGCGCAGTGACTCAAATGTCCTCTAAAGGCAAAAACATTACTTGTGGTTTTTTCTCCCAGACCTTTTCTCCTGCAGAGAGAAACTATTCTATTGGTGATCGGGAACTCCTTGCCATTAAACTTGCCTTAGAAAAATGGCGCCATCTTTTGGAGGATTCTACACATCCAGTCATCATTTTTACTGATCATAAGAGCCTTCTATATCTTCAATCAGCACAAAGCCTGAATCCCCGTCAAGCAAGATTGTCACTCTTCTTCTCCCAATTCAACTTCATTATTCATTTTCGTCCTGCAGAGAAAAATGTTAGAGCCGATGCTCTTTCTCGATCCTCAGATGTTGTTGGTCAGGATATTACTCCTCGTCAGATCATTCCTCCTGAATGCCTTATTACTGCGGCTCCAGCTTCCCTTCTTCAAATCCCCCCTGGAAAGACGTTCGTACCTCCTCATCTCAGACATCGTGTCCTCAGTTGGGAACACTCCTCGCTGTTGGCTGGTCACTCTGGTATCAAGAAGTCTTTACAGTTAATTTCTCGACACTATTGGTGGCCACATCTCAAGCAGGATGTCACAGATGCTACTTTGCTGCCTGCCTTCTGACCCGTGTTTTGTCTGACTACGCCTTATCTTCTGGGCCAAGCTGGGCAACCTGTGTGGAAAGATCATGCAAGGGATAGCGACCTGGGTGCCGCCTGCCACTGCAAGTCCATCTTGCTTTGCGGCGGGCTCTGGTGAAAACCAGCGGCACCTTAGACTCCGCCCCCTGGTACGGTTCAGTCATTGTCCACGCAGGACAGCGGATCCACCTCTCAGCTGTTTACACATGCATTCCAGGAAAAGGTAAGTCCATTATTATAGTCAAATTTATCATGAACAAACTTGACTCTTTTCTTCTCTTTTGTCTCTTCTTGGACCACTAGCATCTTTTTCTCTAATCTCTTTTGAAAAGTTGTAGCTGCTGCTTTATTCACACAAGTGTGATACTCAGTTCTGGCTCTACTTAAATCAGTAGTAACTCTCTCGTACTCTTTTTGATTTTTATCAAGCATGATTTTGAGTAGATTATTAGCATGATACAGGTGTCTGTTGGCCCAAGCATTCATGAAGTCTTAGTCTTCTTGGAATTGGGATGAGACATTGCATACCCTTACCCTCTAGGGACTCGTCCGCTTTTCTTGTAATTGTAAGAGAGTTAATGGTCCAAAATAGTCTGATTTTACGGTCAGCCAGACTAAAGATTCTTTGTTTAAATGACTTAGTGCTTGGTGTTGCAGGATGTAAAGAAAGACCCTGCATCAGATCTTCCTGCCTGCAAGCTGGATTCTAGGTCTTGGATTGGTGTTTCTGTCTCTACCTCATATTTGTCATATATACTTTTCACTATGGAAACTGCTATGTGTACAAACATCCTGTGAAAAAAGGCATAGGAAATATATCAGATACAAGTGTGAGTCAATATTTATCACCATTTATCACTATAACTATGTAGTTATCGTTGCATTTGTGTTTTTGTTGGGCTTAGTGCAGGTTTAAAGTTGAGACAATTGTTGTGGCAGTGACGTTAACCATTCTCTGCTCTGCTGAAGGATCACCATTCAATTATTATTATTTATTTTTTATATTTTTAAGATATATCAGGGGCTAAAATCCTTTAAAAGCTTGTGCATGGACTTTTCTACAAGATCAGTATTTTGTTGCAACAGAATGCTTGTAAATGGATTAAAAAATTCAAAAATGTTCTTATAACTATTACACATGAAGAAGGTGTGAGGTGCCCCTACCTGGCCACCACTGATGGCAGCATTAAATATTTTTTGAGTATGTCATGATTCTGACAAACACACACAGTATGATCTCCACATTAGGTAGGCAGTATGTTCCCCGACATTAGGTAGGTAGTATGTTCCCCCACATTAGATAGGCAGTATATTCCCCCCACTTTAGGTAGGCAGTATAGTTCCCCCACATTAGGTTGGCAGTACAGTTTCCCAACATTAGGTTGGCTGTATAGTTCCCCCACATTAGGTTGGCAGTATAATTCCCCCACATTAGTTTGTAGTTCCCCCACATTTGGTTGGCAGTATAGTTCCCCCACATTAGGTTGTAGTTCCCCCACATTAGGTAATCAGTATAGTTCTTCCACATTAGGTTGGGAGTATGTTCCCTCACATTAGGTTGGCAGTATGTTCCCACACATTAGGTTGTAGTTCCCCCACATTAGGTAGGCAGTGTTACACCGAGCGCTCTGGGTCCCTGCTCCTCCCCGGAGCGCTCGCGGCGTTCTCCTCTCTGCAGCGCCCCGGTCAGACCCGCTGACCGGGAGCGCTGCACTGTCACTGCCGGCGGGGATGCGATCCGCGTAGTGGGACGCGCCTGCTCGCGGGTCGCATCCCAGTCTACTCACCTGCCCCGTTCCCCGGCTGTCACGTCCCGGCGCGCGGCCCCACTCTCTA
The DNA here is from genome assembly GCF_029499605.1 of Hyla sarda. Lineage (NCBI taxonomy): Eukaryota > Metazoa > Chordata > Amphibia > Anura > Hylidae > Hyla > Hyla sarda. The sequence goes on along the minus strand of NC_079195.1, from coordinate 143,407,991 downwards.
GGGCGCGCACGGGCAGGCTCTCTGAGATTTAAAGGGCCAGTGCGCTATTGATTGGCGCCTGGCCAATCAGTACCTGCACATGTGCCTTCCTTATAAAAACCCACTTCCCCTTCCTATCATTGCCGGATCTTGTTGCCTTGTGCCTAGTGAAAGCGTTTTGTGTGTGTCGATAACCAGTGTTTCCAGACCATCTGCCGTTGCCCTTGACTATGAACCTTTGCCGCCTGCCCTGACCTTCTGCTACGTCTGACCTCGCCTCTGTCTAGTCCTCCTGTACCATGCCAGTCTCAGCAGTCAGTGGAGTTGAGCCGCTACCGGTGGACACGACCTGGTTGCTACCGCCTCAGCAAGACCATCCCGCTTTGCGGCGGGCTCTGGTGAAAACCAGTAGGAACTTATAACCGGTCCTCCGGTACGGTCCATGCCAATCCCTCACTGACACAGAGGATCCACCACCAGCCTGCCGAATCCTGACAGTAGATCCGGCCATGGATCCCGCTGAGGTGCCGCTGCCAAGTCTCTCTGACCAAACCACGGTGGTCGCCCAGCAATCCCAACAGATCGCGCAACAACTGTCGCAGTTGACCGCCATGCTACAGCAGCTTCTGCCTCTACAGCAGCTCCTGCTTCACCTCCACAGTAAGTTGCCACTTCAAGACTCCGCTTGTCCCAGCCTGACAAGTTTGATGGGAACTCTAAGATGTGCAGTGGGTTCCTGTCCAAGGGAATTGTCACGATGCCGGCTGGCAGGAGGTGGATCCTCTGTGCCAGAGAGGGATTGGCGTGGACCGTGCTAGTGGACCGGTTCTAAGTCACTACTGGTGTTCACCAGAGCCCGCCGCAAAGCGGGATGGTCTTGCTGCGGCGGTAGTAACCAGGTCGTATCCACTAGCAACGGCTCAACCTCTCTGACTGCTGAAGATAGGCGCGGTACAAGGGAGTAGACAAAAGCAAGGTCGGACGTAGCAGAAGGTCGGGGCAGGCAGCAAGGATCGTAGTCAGGGGCAACGGCAGGAGGTCTGGAACACAGGCTAGGAACACACAAGGAAACGCTTTCACTGGCACGATGGCAACAAGATCCGGCGAGGGAGTGCAGGGGAAGTGAGGTATACATAGGGAGTGCACAGGTGAACACACTAATTAGAACCACTGCGCCAATCAGCGGCGCAGTGGCCCTTTAAATCGCAGAGACCCGGCGCGCGCGCGCCCTAGGGAGCGGGGCCGCGCGCGCCGGGACAGGACCGACGGAGAGCGAGTCAGGTACGGGAGTCGGGGTGCGCATCGCGAGCGCACCCGGTCAGTGGATCTAACCGGGGCGCTGCAGTAGCGAGAGTGTAGCGAGCGCTCCGGGGAGGAGCGGGGACCCGGAGCGCTCGGCGTAACAGTACCCCCCCCCCCTTGGGTCTCCCCCTCTTCTTGGAGCCTGAGAACCTGAGGACCAGACTTTTGTCTAGGATATTGTCCTCAGGTTCCCAGGATCTCTCTTCAGGACCACAGCCCTCCCAATCGACCAAAAAAAAGGTTTTCCCTCTGACCTTCTTGGAGGCCAGTATCTCCTTTACGGAGAAGATGTCCGAAGAGCCGGAAACAGGAGTGGGAGAAACAAGTTTGGGAGAGAAACGGTTGATGATGAGTGGTTTAAGAAGAGAAACGTGAAAGGCATTAGGAATACGAAGAGAAGGAGGAAGAAGAAGTTTGTAAGAGACAGGATTAATCTGGCACAAAATTTTGAAAGGACCAAGATAGCGTGGTCCCAATTTGTAGCTGGGAACACGGAAGCGGACATATTTAGCGGAGAGCCATACCTTGTCTCCGGGAGAAAAAATGGGGGGAGCTCTTCTTTTCTTATCAGCAAACTTCTTCATGCGTGATGAAGCCTGTAAGAGAGAGTTTTGGGTCTCTTTCCATATGGTGGAAAGATCACGAGTTATTTCATCCACAGCGGGCAAACCAGAGGGCAAGGGAGTAGGGAGGGGGGGAAGAGGGTGACGGCCGTACACCACGAAAAATGGGGATTTGGAAGAAGATTCAGAGACTCTGAAGTTGTACGAGAATTCGGCCCATGGTAGAAGATCTGCCCAGTCATCCTGGCGGGAGGAAACAAAATGCCGTAAATAATCACCCAGGACCTGGTTAATTCTTTCTACTTGCCCATTGGATTGAGGATGATAAGCAGAAGAAAAGTTTAATTTAATCTTGAGTTGTTTACAGAGAGCCCTCCAGAATTTTGACACGAATTGGACGCCTCTATCCGAGACGATCTGCGTGGGCAACCCGTTAAGACGAAAAATGTGTACAAAAAATTGTTTTGCCAACTGAGGCGCTGAAGGAAGACCAGGAAGAGGAATAAAATGTGCCATCTTGGAAAATCGATCAACGACCACCCAAACAACAGTGTTGCCACGGGATGGGGGTAAGTCTGTAATAAAGTCCATACCAATCAGAGACCAAGGCTGTTCGGGGACAGGCAGAGGATGAAGAAGACCAGCAGGCTTCTGGCGAGGAGTCTTATCCCGGGCACAGACAGTGCAGGCCCGCACAAAATCAACAACATCCGTCTCCAGAGTCGGCCACCAATAGAAACGAGAGATGAGTTGCACGGATTTCTTGATGCCCGCATGGCCTGCGAGATGGGAGGAGTGACCCTATTTGAGGATTCCGAGGCGTTGGCGTGGAGAGACGAAGGTCTTCCCTGGAGGAGTTTGCCTGATGGAGGCTGGAGAAGTGGAGATCAGGCAGTCAGGAGGAATGATGTGTTGCGGAGAGAGCTCTACTTCCGAGGCATCCGAGGAACGAGAGAGAGCATCGGCCCTAATGTTCTTATCGGCAGGGCGAAAGTGAATTTCAAAATTAAACCGGGCAAAGAACAGAGACCACCTGGCCTGGCGAGGATTCAGCCGTTGGGCAGACTGGAGATAGGAGAGATTCTTGTGATCGGTGTAAATAATAACTGGAAATTTTGATCCCTCCAGCAGATGCCTCCATTCCTCAAGTGCTAATTTAATGGCCAGTAGCTCTCAATCCCCGATGGAGTAGTTCCTCTCCGCCGGAGAGAAGGTCCTAGAAAAAAAACCACAAGTAACAGCATGCCCGGAAGAATTTTTTTGTAGAAGAACCGCTCCAGCTCCTACTGAGGAGGCATCAACCTCCAATAGGAAGGGTTTAGATGGGTCAGGTCTGGAGAGCACGGGAGCAGAAGAAAAGGCAGACTTGAGCCGTTTAAAGGCGTCTTCCGCTTCCGCTTCCATATGGTGGAAAGATCACGAGTTATTTCATCCACAGCGGGCAAACCAGAGGGCAAGGGAGTAGGGAGGGGGGGAAGAGGGTGACGGCCGTACACCACGAAAAATGGGGATTTGGAAGAAGATTCAGAGACTCTGAAGTTGTACGAGAATTCGGCCCATGGTAGAAGATCTGCCCAGTCATCCTGGCGGGAGGAAACAAAATGCCGTAAATAATCACCCAGGACCTGGTTAATTCTTTCTACTTGCCCATTGGATTGAGGATGATAAGCAGAAGAAAAGTTTAATTTAATCTTGAGTTGTTTACAGAGAGCCCTCCAGAATTTTGACACGAATTGGACGCCTCTATCCGAGACGATCTGCGTGGGCAACCCGTGAAGACGAAAAATGTGTACAAAAAATTGTTTTGCCAACTGAGGCGCTGAAGGAAGACCAGGAAGAGGAATAAAATGTGCCATCTTGGAAAATCGATCAACGACCACCCAAACAACAGTGTTGCCACGGGATGGGGGTAAGTCTGTAATAAAGTCCATACCAATCAGAGACCAAGGCTGTTCGGGGACAGGCAGAGGATGAAGAAGACCAGCAGGCTTCTGGCGAGGAGTCTTATCCCGGGCACAGACAGTGCAGGCCCGCACAAAATCAACAACATCCGTCTCCAGAGTCGGCCACCAATAGAAACGAGAGATGAGTTGCACGGATTTCTTGATGCCCGCATGGCCTGCGAGATGGGAGGAGTGACCCCATTTGAGGATTCCGAGGCGTTGGCGTGGAGAGACGAAGGTCTTCCCTGGAGGAGTTTGCCTGATGGAGGCCGGAGAAGTGGAGATCAGGCAGTCAGGAGGAATGATGTGTTGCGGAGAGAGCTCTACTTCCGAGGCATCCGAGGAACGAGAGAGAGCATCGGCCCTAATGTTCTTATCGGCAGGGCGAAAGTGAATTTCAAAATTAAACCGGGCAAAGAACAGAGACCACCTGGCCTGGCGAGGATTCAGCCGTTGGGCAGACTGTAGATAGGAGAGATTCTTGTGATCGGTGTAAATAATAACTGGAAATTTTGATCCCTCCAGCAGATGCCTCCATTCCTCAAGTGCTAATTTAATGGCCAGTAGCTCTCAATCCCCAATGGAGTAGTTCCTCTCCGCCGGAGAGAAGGTCCTAGAAAAAAAACCACAAGTAACAGCATGCCCGGAAGAATTTTTTTGTAGAAGAACCGCTCCAGCTCCTACTGAGGAGGCATCAACCTCCAATAGGAAGGGTTTAGATGGGTCAGGTCTGGAGAGCACGGGAGCAGAAGAAAAGGCAGACTTGAGCCGTTTAAAGGCGTCTTCCGCTTGAGGAGGCCATGACTTAGGATTGGCATTCTTCTTGGTTAAAGCCACGATAGGAGCCACAATGGTGGAAAAATGTGGAATAAATTGTCTGTAATAATTGGCGAACCCCAAAAAACGTTGGATAGCACGGAGTCCGGAGGGGCGTGGCCAATCTAAGACGGCAGAGAGTTTGTCTGGATCCATTTGTAGTCCCTGGCCAGAGACCAAGTATCCTAGGAAAGGAAGAGATTGACATTCAAACAGACATTTCTCCACTTTGGCATAAAGTTGATTGTCACGAAGTCTCTGAAGAACCATGCGGACATGCTGGCGATGTTCTTCTAGGTTGGCAGAAAAAATCAGAATATCGTCCAGATACACAACAACACAGGAATATAAGAGATCACGAAAAATTTCATTAACAAAGTCTTGGAAGACGGCAGGGGCGTTGCACAGGCCAAAGGGCATGACCAGATACTCAAAGTGTCCATCTCTAGTGTTAAATGCCGTTTTCCATTCATCCCCCTCCCTGATGCGGATGAGATTATAAGCACCTCTTAAGTCCAGTTTGGTAAAGATGTGGGCACCTTGGAGGCGATCAAAGAGTTCAGAGATAAGAGGTAGGGGGTAGCGGTTCTTTACCGTGATTTTATTAAGTCCGCGGTAGTCAATGCAAGGACGTAGGGAGCCATCTTTTTTGGACACAAAGAAAAATCCAGCTCCGGCAGGAGAGGAGGATTTGCGGATAAAGCCCTTTTTTAAATTTTCCTGGATGTACTCAGACATAGCAAGAGTCTCTGGGGCGGACAGAGGATAAATTCTGCCCCGGGGTGGAGTAGTGCCCGGGAGGAGGTCAATAGGACAGTCATAAGGCCTGTGAGGAGGTAGAGTCTCAGCTTGTTTTTTGCAAAATACGTCAGCATAGTCCATATAGGCCTTAGGGAGACCGGTTACAGGGGGAACCACAGGGTCACGGCAGGGAGTACTGGGAACCGGTTTAAGGCAGTCCTTTAAACAAGAGGTACCCCAGCTCTTGATCTCCCCTGTGGACCAATCCAGGGTTGGGGAATGGTGTTGAAGCCATGGTAGTCCAAGGAGAATTTCGGAAGTGCAATTGGGGAGGACCAAAAACTCAATTTTTTCGTGATGAGGTCCGATGCACATTAGGAGGGGCTCCGTGCAGTAACGTATGGTACAGTCCAATCTTTCATTGTTAACACAATTGATGTAGAGGGGTCTGGCGAGACTAGTCAGCGGGATGTTGAACCTGTTGATGAAAGAGGCCAAAATAAAATTTCCTGCAGATCCGGAATCCAAGAAGGCCATAGTAGAGAAGGAGAAGGTAGAGGCAGATATCCGCACATGCACAGTAAGACGTGGAGAAGCAGAGTTGACGTCAAGGACTGTCTCACCTTTGTGCGGAGTCAGCGTACGTCTTTCCAGGCGGGGAGGACGGATAGGACAATCCTTCAGGAAGTGTTCGGTACCGGCACAGTACAGGCAGAGATTCTCCATGCGGCGTCGTGTCCTCTCTTGAGGTGTCAGGCGAGACCGGTCAACTTGCATAGCCTCCACGGCGGGAGGCACAGGAACGGATTGCAGAGGACCAGAGGAGAGAGGAGCCGGGGAGAAAAAACGCCTCGTGCGAACAAAGTCCATATCCTGGCGGAGCTCCTGACGCCTTTCGGAAAAACGCATGTCAATGCGAGTGGCTAGATGAATGAGTTCATGTAGGTTAGCAGGGATTTCTCGTGCGGCCAGAACATCTTTAATGTTGCTGGATAGGCCTTTTTTAAAGGTCGCGCAGAGGGCCTCATTATTCCAGGACAGTTCTGAAGCAAGAGTACGGAATTGTACGGCGTACTTGCCAACGGAAGAATTACCCTGGACCAGGTTCAGCAGGGCAGTCTCAGCAGAAGAGGCTCGGGCAGGTTCCTCAAAGACACTTCGAATTTCCGAGAAGAAGGAGTGTACAGAGGCAGTGACGGGGTCATTGCGGTCCCAGAGCGGTGTGGCCCATGACAGAGCTTTTCCAGACAGAAGGCTGACTACGAAAGCCACCTTAGACCTTTCAGTAGGAAACTGGTCCGACATCATCTCCAAGTGCAGGGAACATTGTGAAAGAAAGCCACGGCAAAACTTAGAGTCCCCATCAAATTTATCCGGCAAGGATAGTCGTAGGCCTGAAGCGGCCACTCGCTGCGGAGGAGGTGCAGGAGCTGGCGGAGGAGATGATTGCTGAAGCTGTGGTAGTAGCTGCTGTAGCATCACGGTCAGTTGAGACAGCTGGTGGCCTTGTTGCGCTATCTGTTGTGACTGCTGGGCGACCACCGTGGTGAGATCGGCGACAACTGGCAGAGGAACTTCAGCGGGATCCATGGCCGGATCTACTGTCACGATGCCGGCTGGCAGGAGGTGGATCCTCTGTGCCAGAGAGGGATTGGCGTGGACCGTGCTAGTGGACCGGTTCTAAGTCACTACTGGTGTTCACCAGAGCCCGCCGCAAAGCGGGATGGTCTTGCTGCGGCGGTAGTAACCAGGTTGTATCCACTAGCAACGGCTCAACCTCTCTGACTGCTGAAGATAGGCGCGGTACAAGGGAGTAGACAAAAGCAAGGTCGGACGTAGCAGAAGGTCGGGGCAGGCAGCAAGGATCGTAGTCAGGGGCAACGGCAGGAGGTCTGGAACACAGGCTAGGAACACACAAGGAAACGCTTTCACTGGCACGATGGCAACAAGATCCGGCGAGGGAGTGCAGGGGAAGTGAGGTATACATAGGGAGTGCACAGGTGAACACACTAATTAGAACCACTGCGCCAATCAGCGGCGCAGTGGCCCTTTAAATCGCAGAGACCCGGCGCGCGCGCGCCCTAGGGAGCAGGGCCGCGCGCGCCGGGACAGGACCGACGGAGAGCGAGTCAGGTACGGGAGCCGGGGTGCGCATCGCGAGCGGGCGCCACCCGCATCGCGAATCGCATCCCGGCTGGAGGCGGTATCGCAGCGCACCCGGTCAGTGGATCTAACCGGGGCGCTGCAGTAGCGAGAGTGTAGCGAGCGCTCCGGGGAGGAGCGGGGACCCGGAGCGCTCGGCGTAACAGGAATCTCGTCCAAGGGAACTCTTCTGTGGGCGAGTACGCTATCCAGTTCCGCACCCTCGCCTCTGAGCTATCCTGGAATAATGAGGCCCTCTGCGCGATCTTCAAGAAATTCCTGCCACCCTGTCTGAGCTTATCCAGTTGGCCACCCGCATTGATATGCGTTTTTCTGAAAGACGCCAGGAGCTCCGCTAAGAAAAGGACCTTGATCACTGGGTACCTCTCTTCCAGAATCCTCTGCAATCTACTCCTGTGCCTCCCGCCGAGGAGGCTATGCAAGTGGATCGGTCTCGCCTGACCCAAGAAGAGAGGTCGCAGAAATGAAAATTTATGCCGGTACTGTGCTAGTACCGAACATTTCCTAGTGGACTGCCCTATTTGTCCTCCGCGCCTGGGAAACGCACGCACGCACCCTGTTCACGTGGGAGTGGCGTCACTTGGTGTAAATTCTGCCTCTCCACGTCTGACTGTACCTGTGCGGATTTCTCCTTCCCCCAACTCCTCCTTCTCAGCAGTTGCCTTCTTGGACTCAGGTTCTGCAGGAAACTTTATTATGGCCTCTTTCATTAATAGGTTCAGTATCCAAGTAACCCGTCTCGTCAAACCACTCTTTATCTCTTCTGTTAACGGAGAAAAATTGGACTGCACTGTGCGCTATCGCACTGAACCCCTGCCCATGAGCATTGGACTTCACCATGAAAAAATTAAATTTTTCGTTCTGCCTAACTGCCCCTCTGAAGTTCTTCTTGGCCTGCCGTGGCTCCAACGTCATGCTCCTGCCCTCGACTGGACCACCGGGGAGATCAAAAGTTGGGGTCCTTCTTGCACAAACGATGCCTCACATCTGCTCCCACTTGTCATACCCCTGAGGCTCCACCTTTACCGGGCCCTCCCAAGGCTTACCAGGACTTTCTGATGTTTCCGGCAAAAAGCAAGCAGAGATCTTACCTCCTCATAGTCTCCTTACTGGTACCACTCCGCCCCGTGGCAGGATTCACCCTCTGCCCCCCCCCCCCCCGCTCCCCATTCCAACTTCTTCTGGATTTCCTGCCGTAGATGAAGTAACCCGGGACTTCTCCGTCATCTGGAAGGAGACTCAAGAGTCGCTCCTACTAGCCTCGTCTCGTATGAAGAGACTTGCAGATAAAAAGAGGGGGAGACCTAAGGGGGGGTACTTTTACGCCGAGCGCTCCGGGTCCCTGCTCCTCCCCGGAGCACTCGCGGCGTTCTCCTCTCTGCAGCGCCCCGGTCAGACCCGCTGACCGGGAGCGCTGCACTGTCACTGCCGGCAGGGGATGCGATCCGCGTAGTGGGACGCGCCCGCCCGCGGGTCGCATCCCAGTCTACTCACCTGTCCCGTTCCCCGGCTGTCACGGCGCGCGCGGCCCCGCTCTCTAGGGCGCGCGCGCGCCGGCTCTCTGAGATTTAAAGGGCCAGTGCGCCATTGATTGGCACCTGGCCCAATCAGTACCTACACCTGTGCCTTCCTTATAAAAACCCACTTCCCCTTCCTGTCATCACCGGATCTTGTTGCCTTGTGCCTAGTGAAAGCGTTTTTGTGTGTGTCCATTACCAGTGTTTCCAGACCTTCTGCCATTGCCCTTGACTACGAACCTTTGCCGCCTGCCCTGACCTTCTGCTACGTCTGACCTTGCCTCTGTCTAGTCCTCCTGTACCACGCCAGTCTCAGCAGTCAGTGGGGTTGAGCCGCTACTGGTGGACACGACCTGGTTGCTACCGCCGCAGCAAGACCATCCCGCTTTGCGGCGGGCTCTGGTGAAAACCAGGAGCAACTTAGAATCGGTCCTCCGGTACGGTCCACGCCAATCCCTCACTGACACAGAGGATTCACCACCAGCCTGCCGAATCCTGACAGGCAGTATGTTTTCCCACATTAGGTTGGCAGTATAGTTCCCCCACATTAGGTTGTAGTTTCCACACATTGGGGTGGCAGTATAGTTCCCCACATTAGGTTGTAGTTCCCCCACATTAGGTTGTAGTTCCCCCACATAGGCCATAGCAGTAGGTCCCGGGACCGGAGGAGCGGTGGTCGGAGCATTGAAGCTGAAGTGTAGCTGGTAACTTACCATGCCGGCCAGCGTGCGTCCTCCTCCTCGATGCTCTAATCCTCCGCTTCTCCATTTATATGGGCTCCTCCATTTATATGTCCCTGCGTGCGCTACCTCCCGGCGGCCCCTGCATTTTTAGGTAACCAGGACATCCTTGTGTCCCGAATAGATCTTTCAGGTCACAGGGATGTCCCGGTTTGCTCCGCCTGACGAACTATGGCCACATGCCCACAGAGGGGGCTCGGCGTGCCGCCTGTGGCACGCGTGCCATAGGTTCGCCATCACTGCTTTAGATTATCACCTGTTTGGACCCCTTAAGGACACATAGAAGGGGTTGTTGACTCAACTTTGAACAAGAAAGGAGGGACGCTTTTTTATTTTATTGAAATAAAATGTAAAAAGGAACCTGTCACATCATAGTGACAGACATGCCATTTCCAGTGATCTGTCTCCTGTTGAGGTATACAGTAATTTAGGAGAATTTTACATGTTAGAATACGCTCTCCTAGAAAACAATGGGGTAGAAAAAAAGAAACAAAGGGGGCACTCCCTTGTGTAGTATATCAGTTGGTGTGCACCCCTCCACCACACCATAGTGATATAATGACTTTGTGGAGTTGCGCTTGTAATAGGCACAACTCTATCGAAAACATGAACAGTAGAGTAGTATATGTACTGCTGCATTCCAACCTAATCCCACTCCTAGGAGAGTGGATAGGCAATATGGAAGTAGAAAAGAAGCTAAATTTGGTCTTGGAGGCACAGGACAACATGTATTCACACAGGATCGTGGCATCAGAATAATTCTGGTGGACCCAAAGAAGATACTAGATAGTAATGAAACACGTTGTCCTATTAATACATGTTGTCCTGTGCCTCGTCTGTGGTCATATTTGTATCTATTTGTGTCTACACTGAGCAGTGTCTCCAAGACCAGATTTTGCCTGTTTTCTACTTCCACTCTGCTTAAAAAGAATCACCGATATTCAATAAAGGGCCACTGGCTTCACCCACCAGGCTGCTGTCTTACCCTCTGATAATTAGTAGGTTTCTCCCTACACACCAAAATAGGTAGAAACCTGCCAATCCTCAGCCGATGTACGGAGCTAATAGCCAATTATAAATATCGGTAACGCTTTTTCAGTAAGGTGTATTGTATTATGTAAGTATCCTAAACTACTGTATACTGCACAGTCACTGTGTTATGCTGTCCTTAGCAAAGGAAGCAAAACGGAACAGTCAGTTTCCCTTTAAGGGTACATTCACACATACCGTATATTGTCTGCTGCAGGATTCATGCTGTCTTCAATCATTTAATTACATTGCTTTATACAGTGCCAAAGCTGCACCATAACATCTGCATTTAGCTTAATATGTTTCAATGTATTCTATAGCTGTATTGCAGATAATTAATTTACCCACGCTTGTATATTTATGAAAGCATGCTATTCTGTAAATCATATAAATGATGTATTTAACTACAAGTGTACACTTTTCTTAGATTGCATAAGGTAGTATGATTCATTAAGGTGTATTTTGTGATAGAGAGTCATGCTACAGTCCAAGGAAAATGCTATAGGTCTTTTGGGTATAGGCCTATGTGATTTGTCTTTATATACACATAAACATTAAATTGTCCCTGTAGCAAATAAACAGAATTGAAAGAAAACTGAAAATAAATAAAGTCCGAGTTTGAGATGTAGTTAGACAAAGTAAACAGATGGTGGCAACATATTCCCATACATAAAAGCTCATGTACTGGATTCTCCTCATTGGCATTTCACAGAAATGAGAGGAACCTACACAACCTTCCTTCATGACCTTAACAGCACTTACACTAATTGAAAACATAAAAATATACAACAAAAAAAGTACTTTTTATGCTGAGTTATGCAAATACTTACTGCCTCTTCTCACTGGGTAAATCACCATTTCATGAAGGACAAAACAGAACTATGTCAGAATTTTGTTACTACTGTTTTGGTCACATTTCTGGTGAAATCTGATGCCAGTGCAAAGTACTAATCTATCTACAATCTATTTGTAAACCTTTTTTTTTTTTTTTTTTTTTTTTTTTTTTTATTTAAAGGCAATTTGTGAGCTCATTTTTATGATATGAGCTGCAGACACCATCAGATAGGTGACAGGATGACAATATCAAACATACCTTTGCTCGTGTTGATGGATTAGCAACAATTTATAAAATTAGGATTTTTTTTCCCATGCTCAAGTGTCAAGGAGATGGAATTCGAGGGATCTTCTGCCTCAAGACATCTTCTCCCCTGTCCAAAGGATAGGGGATAAGATGTCTGATCGTGGGAGTTCCCATCGGCGGGACCCTGCAATCTTGGCTACGGCACCCCAGACATCCGGTGCATCGAGCGAACTTTGCTCCGTGCCAGATGACTGGCATCACGCCCCTCCCATAGACTTGCACAAGCGGGGTGGGGCCGTGACGTCTTGAGCTTCCGGCACTGCACCCGACGTGCTAAACAAAGACCAGGTGCAGCAGGGAGATCGCAGGGATCCCCCATGGTTATACATCTTATTCCCTGTCCCTTGGATAGGAGATAAGATATCTAGGGGCGGAGTACCCCTTTAAGCTCTTATGTGCACATTATCGCACGCGATTTAGAAACAAAGCTTGTTGCTCTGTACATCAATCAAACAGGACAGAAAGTGGAAGAGGGCCCAGGAGGCAGTGATGTTGTGGCACTTAACCCATCAACACTAACTAAGGTAAGTATGATATCGTCATCCTGTCACATATCTGACAGGGTCTGCAGCTCATATTATACTTGTGAGGTGACAGAGTCCCTTTAAACATAATATATACAAGGACAATATGAAAAACCATGTTAGAGAACTATATAAAATCATTTAGTTCCAAAGCTAATATATACTGAAGGGAAACTGGCAGTCTGTTCACTTGCACTAAACCCAATACACTGGGTTATAGTGCGGGTGAATTGCATTAAAAAAAGGTGTCATATTAATTGGTCCAGCTTTGCAAAAGTTATAGCTCCCAGTAGCTGCATTGCTAAATGTATTCTGTGAGCAATAGAAGTGGGGAGCCAGTTTGACAAGCTTCCCTATCTCCTCTCTATGCCATGTAATGCCCCCCTGGATATGCATATTCAATTTTCCTGACTCTCATGTCCTAGTTACATGACAGCTCATGGCATGGCTGACCAAGAGAGACATATACTTCTCTGCAGAAAAATGGACGTATCTCTCGACCGGCCAGGGAGCAGAGCACAATGCTGCCCGCTTCCCCATTGCAGTCTTCTCCTTCTTGCCGTGTGGTACCCTACAACTACAATTCCCAGCAGTCCTTGATTTCTCAATGATACAGCCAAGAACCCTCCCACTCAGAAAGAGCACGTTATACGCATGTGCTGGCACAGAGCAACGTGCTCTTGGTCTCCTAGAGAGGGGGAGATGAGGAAAACTGTAGGCAATTTTACAACCCTTCCTTCTGATATCAACAAAACGACGCTGTCCAGCACAAAAGTTCATTTTGGAGCGTCATGTCTATGAATTTCTATTTATTTAACACTATTAGCATTGAAATTTTTTTTCACAGTGCAGAGTTGATTATTCTATTGAAGAAAAGTGGTGGCACCCTACTTGTGCACTACTGATATTTCTTAGAGTGCCATAGTAATATAATTGTTGTATCTCCCATGCAATATAGATGTACATAATCAGAATTATCAGGATTAGGTACTGAGTAACCTATTTATGTATTTGTTGTGCCTTCATTGAAAGAAAAAATCCCTACACAAGTAGAAACACATCAGAAAGAAGTCTACGTACTGTATGGCAAAAATCTTTTACAACCCAACAAGGCTACTATGACGACAATGTCGGAGGCTCCACTAGACCAGCAACATGGTTACAGGCACAACCTCCAACTCCAACACTACTCTAGTTATGAACAATTCTTCAAAGTGCTTAAGTCCAGCTCAGAGAAACCCTTTACAAAAAAGTTAATTTTTTTGTCTATCAAACAAACATGATTTCCTTCAACTAGACATGTACCTACAAAGATTTTTTTCGCAATATATATGCCTTAAGGTGGTTATCTAGGAATAAAAAAACAGAGCTTATTTCTTTCAAAAACAGCTCCACATCTGTCCCCAGGTTGTGTTTGTTATTACAGCTTGGCTACATTCACTTCAATGGAACTGAGCTGCAGAACCACACCCAACCTGGAGACAAACAGGGAGCAGTTTTTGAAATCTATCTATTCCTGGATAACCCCTTTAGAGCACATTCTGCCAATGACACCACCAATAGGGTCACACTACGAGATGCCACACCTGTCAGTATAGGAAAGCTGGGCCTTAGGATCCCAAGGAATTTTATAATTGAAAAAATGATTCCCAATTATCTCCCATGGCAGTGTATAGGAAACTAGATTGTTACCCCACACCTAGCATCTCTAGAAAAGTGTCCACTAGCATAGACCACTTCCTGTCATGATGTATCATCAACAACAAGACACACCAAAGCTTAACCCTATAACTCATGTCATACACCCACTACGCAAAATCCCTAAAAACTGTAAAAAAAAAAAAAAAAAAAAAAAACTGGTAGACTCACCATAGCTTCTACTGATTCCATCATTTCTTCTTTCTCCACTCTCAGTGCTATTAGATACATACATCTATGTCAAAAACACTAAATATTTTATACGGGATCCTAAGGCCTTCCTCAGGGTTCTGTCAGAAGTCCCTCAGTTAAACTCAGATTCTTTAAGCAATGTTCACACTTCAGAATGTCCGCATGGAAATTCTCTGTGCGGACATTCGACTGTCTATGAGACCACACGGGAATGCGCCGTCTCATGGCATGCTGTGCATTCCGTGCCGAGTACACAGAAAGAACGGACAGGTTCATTCTTTCTGCGGACATGCAGATCAGAATTTCCATGCCAAAAGCATCTGTGCCAGGTGCACATCGCAGCAGAATCCCGTTGAATTCAATGGGACTCCGCTACTCCAAAATCTCTGGCAAAATTGTGCACAAAAATTCCGGGCGTGTGTACATTTTGGAAATGGTTTTTCATAATAACTTCTTTTTGTTCCAGGTTAGGTTCTAATCCAGCAATGGGATCCAATGTGTCACCTTCATACGCAAATATCTACATAGCACAAATTGAAAACTTCATCTATCAGAACAATCTGTTCTGTAATCTGTTCTCTAAAATATTGAAATGCTACATAGATTATATGATTTGCATACTGAGTGACCCATTTTGTTCCTTGCTGGAGTTCCACAACCAAATCAACTTACTTTGGCCTGACTTAGAATTTACCATACAACATGACAAGCACAGCATTAGATTCCTTGATGGTCTGCATAGACCAGGTAGGATGATTCACCAGCAACCTATAGGCCAAATAAAACTGCCCGAAACAATCTATTAGAGTACTCAAGTAGTCATCCCTTTGCCACTAGACAGTCACTACCCATTTCTCAGTTACATAGAATCCGACACATTATAACTGATGCAGACCAATGTGAATGACGTCTTGATGAGATGTAAGCAACATTCACAAATAAAGGGTACCCCAATCAAATTTTAGAGAAATGCCACCAACCATAAACAAGTAGGCCCAAGAATTCCATTCATCCAAATATACCACCCCATAGCATATAAAGTACATTTGATTATATGCAAGCATTGGCATTTACTATGCCAAGCCTAACCAGATGTGAAGGAATTTATCATTCCCTTCGTCTCATGCTTTGGTATATCACCTAACTTACGTGACAGGCTTGTCAAGGCTGATATAGCGGCAAACATCTGTAATACAGACTCTGCTTTCTGCTCAACTCTCTGCTCAACTTTTCCTGTCTATACTGCATTCTGGGCAACAGTGTATTTAAGGTAATACTGCCTGTCATCCTCTTTCAGGGAAGCCACATAAGATCAAGGCATACTTTACCTGTGACTCATATTTACCTCATTGCGTTATCGTTCATTTTCCTCCAAATCATGCAGCCCTGTTAAGCACAATACATTTCTGTAAATTGGTAGTTGCTTGAGCTCTAAGATTGGTTCTGATGTATTGGAAGATGAAATATTTAGGTGTACTCCCTCTCTAAAGCTTGTGTCCACCTTTTATTTCTATGAGAAGTTAGAAAAATGTATAGTAGAAGCAAGTGTAAATAATCATTATGACTTTTATTTATACTGGATTAGGAAGTGGCAGAGTGACAGACAACAAAGAGTTGAAGTCAATGGAGTATATTCAGATCAAGATTTTGTAATTGGCGGGGTACCTCTGGCATCTGCAGACCTACTATGTTTAATATCTTTACTAGGGATTAGTGATGTTGTGAACATAAAATTTTTGGTTCGCGAACCACAAACGTGAACTTCCGTAAAAGTTGGCGAACCGGGCGAACCGCCATTGACTTCAATGGGCAGGCAAATTTTAAAACCCACAGGGACTCTTTCTGGCCACAATAGTGATTTAAAAGTTGTATCAAGGGGACTAACACCTGGACTGTGGCGTGCCGGAGTGGGATCCATAGCAAAACTCCCATGGAAAATTACATAGTTGATGCAGAGTCTGGTTTTAATCCATAAAGGGCATAAATCACCTAACATTCCTAAATGGTTTGGAATAACGTGCTTTAGTCCCCTTTAAGCAGCACATAGAGCCCCCCTTTAGGCATCACATAGTTAGATCCCCCCCCCCCCTTTAGACAGCACATAGTTAGAGCCTCCCTTTGGGCATCACATAGTTAGATCCCCCCTTTAGGCAGCACATAGATTCCCCCATGTTAGGCATCACATAGTTAGATCCCCCCTTTAGGCAGCACATAGATTCCCCCATGTTAGGCAGCACATAGTTAGAGCCTCCCTTTAGGCAGCACATATTTAGATCCCCCCATGTTAGGCAGCACATAGTGGGATTTGAACCCAAGGCCCCAGCGCTGCAAGTCAGCAGTGCTAACCTCTGAACCACCATGCTACCCTTAGCATACATCTAATATGCACGGTTGCTAAAATGGACAGAGATGTCAGCAGAGAGTACCAGAAAAATTAGGCATGTACACATGGCTCAAAAATTTGGTATTGTTGCAGCCGCCGCTGTAGCAGCGCCGAGAAAAATTGCGGCAACATAAAAAGTGCAGCAGCAGAGGCCAGAAAAATTAGGCATGTACACATGGCTGAAAAATAAGAACAAGCGCATATCCAAGAGTCCAGAAGACTCTATAATGCAGGACAGAGAAACAGACAAAGAAATTATTTTCTAAATAAAATGTTTCATCAGATAAAGAAACAGAGTTCATCCCTCTCTGTATTTTATTTTTGAAAATCTAAGTTTAAAAATCACACGCAACAAGCGTTCCTTGGTGTAATGGTTAGTACACTGGAAAATTCAAGTTTAAATTATCAGAAAGTCCAGAAGACTCTATGATGCAGGACGGTGAAAATCACAGAGAAATCCTTTTCCAAATAAAATTTTTCATCAAATCAAGATGAAAGCAGCGGCCAGAAAAATTGCAGCAGCAGAAAAAGTGCAGCACCAGAGGCCAGAAAAATTAGGTATGTACACATGGCTGAAATATAAGAACAAGCGCATATCCAAAAGTCCAGAAGACTCTATGATGGAGGACGGTGATAATTACAGAGAAATCCTTTTTAAAATAAAATTTTTAATCACATCAAGATGAAAGCAGCAGCCAGAAAAATTGCAGCAGCAGAAAAAGTGCAGCACCAGAGGCCAGAAAAATTAGGCATGTACACATGGCTGAAATATAAGAACAAGCGCATGTCCAAGAGTCCAGAAGACTCTATAATGCAGGACGGAGAAACAGACAAAGAAATGATTTTCTAAATAAAATTTTTCATCAAATAAAGAAACAGAGTTCTTCCCTCTCTGTATTTTACTTTTGTATTAAAATTTAAGTTAAAAAATCACACGCAACAAGCGTTCCTTTGTGTAATAGTTAGTACTCTTGAAAATTCAAGTTTAAATTATCATAAAGTCCAGAAGACTCTATAATGCAGGACGGTGGTGCGGTGTGACTCTCCGCTTTGAGGCAAGTCAACCCCAAGATGGCGTGACACTGCCGTATCCGGGATGTGGAATAGCACCTGGGGAGCTGGGGGGGTGCCGGTGATGTGGAGCAAGACGCAGCAGTGGAAGAGGACTCGGCCAAGGAGGTTATAGAAGAGGATGGAGTAGGAGGAGTAGAGGAGGTGGCAGAAGCCTTGCCTGCAATTCGTGGCGGTGTCACCAACTGTAGGTGATATACCTGCCCTGACCATGCTTTGCAGACCAGGTATCAGTGGTCAGATGGACCCTTGCCCCTACACTGTGTGCCAGACATGCCATAATTTCCTTTTGCACAATGGAGTAAAGGTTGGGGATTGCCTTTTGTGCTAAAATTTTTTGGCCGGGTACCTTCCACTGCGGTGTCCCAATGGCTACAATTTTTTTACAGGCCTCAGACTCCACCAGCTTGTATGGTAAAAGCTGGCGGGCTTGCAGTTCCGACAAGCCAGCTGTCAGACGCCTGGCTAGGGGGTGACTTTGAGACATTGTCTTCTAGCACTCAAACATCTCCTTGACAGACACCTGACTGTGGGCAGATGAGCAGGAACTGCTCAAGTTGAGAGACGGAGAGGTGGATGGTTGAGAGGGGGCAAGGAGGGCAGCAGTGGTTGACCTGGCTGAAGATGCTGGACCAGGAGGAGGATGGCGGCTTTGACTTTGTGTCCTGCTTATGCTGACGTGTTGATCCCATAGGCATTTGTGATGTGACATCATGTGCCTTCGCAAAGCAGTTGTGCCTAGGTGGGTGTTGGACTTCCCACGACTCAGTTTCTTCTGGCACAGGTTGCAAATGGCCTCGCTGTTGTCAGAGGCAGACACACACAAAAAAATGCCACACTGCTGAGATCTGCGATGACGGCATTCTGGTGGTGGCAACAGCATGCGTTGATTGGCGTCCCGTCTGGCTGACCCCGGGGTCCGATGCATGCTGTCTGACTGTGCCACTAGCTCCTTGCGACGACCTCCCCCTGCTTCCAACTCATCTCCTCCTCCTCTCTGTCTTCCCATCTGAACTTTCCCCCTCTTCTTCTCTTCTAGCGGGCACCCACGTGGCATCCACGGACACATCGTCATCAACACCTTCACCGCTATCTGACACCTCAAGAAAGGAAGCAGCAGCGGGTACAACATCATCATCACACCGTACGTCCATGTGTGTAATGTTGGCTGACTGAGACATATCCTTGTTAACTACATCCTCTGGCAATAATGGTTGCGCATCACTCATGTCTTCAAACTGATGTGTAAATAACTCCTCTGACGGATCAAGTAAAGCTGATGTGGTGCTAGTGTTGGTGGTGGCGGCAGGCGGGCAAGTGGTAGCATGAGAGGTGCCCGAAGAGAGGTGCCCGAAGCTAAGCTAGAGGAGGAGAAGGATGGTTCCGAGCGGAAGCTGTAGTAGATTGGGTGTCTTGTGATAGCCAGTCAACTAAGTCCTCAGAACTTTGGGGGTTCAGGGTACGTGGCCTCTGAACACTGGCCATTCTAGGTCCAAAGGGAATCCCAGCACCACGACGGCTCCTGCGGGGTAGCCTTCCTCTGCCTGTAATTTTTTTGGTTAAATTTGCACAGTTGTCACACCTAATGTGATTTGCACTAGGGTGACACAATTTGCCCTGCAGGCAAAAAAACTGGTAACTTTGACGTGAACTGACAGTGACGACTGGTTTTATTTAACAGCCAAAAAAGTTTTTTTTTTTTTTTATTTGCACAACTGTCACACCAAATGTGATTTGCACTAGGGTGACACAATTTTCCCTGCAGGCAACAAAACTGGTAACTTTGACGTGAACTGAAATTGACGACTGGTTTATTTAACAGCCCAAAAAGTTGTTGTTTTTTATTTGCACAGCTGTCACACCTAATGTGATTTGCACTAGTGCGACAATGAGCAAAAAAGCTTGCCAGTGGAGTTCCCCTTTTAAGCAGTGGTCCCCAACCAGGGTGCCTCCAGCTGTTACAAAACCCACGGACTGATATATTTCAGCCCTTTGAATATTGTAGTAGTTAGTTGCTTTAAAGAAAAAAAGCTTGCAGGCGGAGTTCCCCTTTTATGCAGTGGTCCCTCACCAGGGTCCCTCCAGCTGTTGCAAAACACACGGACTGATATGTTTCAGCCCTTTGAATACTGTAGTAGTTAGTTGCTTGAAGGAACTTAAGTTTTATACTGGAGTACCCCTTTTAACCAGCGGTTCCCTCCCAACCAGGGTGCCTCCTGCTGTTGCAAGACACACAGACTGATATCTTTCAGCCCTTTGAATACTGTAGTAGTTATTTGCTTGAAGGAACTTAAGTTTGATTCTGGAGTACCCCTTTTAACCAGCGGTTCCCTCCCAACCAGGGTGCCTCCTGCTGTTGCAAGACACACAGACTGATATCTTTCAGCCCTTTGAATACTGTAGTAGTTAGTTGCTTGAAGGAACTTAAGTTTGATTCTGGAGTACCCCTTTTAACCAGCGGTTCCCTCCCAACCAGGGTGCCTCCAGCTGTTGAAAGACACACAGACTGATATCTTTCAGCCCTAAAAAGGGCTTTTTTGGGTGCTGTCCTTAAAGCAGATGTTACACTAGTGCTTTAGAAGTAAACTGGACCGTGAATACACCACGTAGCAGCAACCTAGCTATCACTTTCCCTATACAGCAGGAGCAGCCTCTCTGACCCTCCACTTCCTAAGCCTGACGCATGCTGAATGAGGGTAAAATGGCGTCCGTGCAAGAGGTAGGAGGGTCTGGAAGGGAGGGACTGCTGCTGATTGGCTGTAATGTGTCTGCTGACTCTGACTCACAGGGTCAAAGTTTACTGCAATGTTAAAGTATAGGGGTGGGATCGAACTTCTCATATGTTCGCCCGGCGATGCGAACGCGAACATGCTAAATTCGCCGGGAACTGTTCACCGGCGAACAATTCGCGACATCTCTACTAGGGATATTGCAGAAGGTCTTGATGGCAATGTTTGTCTCTTTGTGATGACACAAAGATTTGTAACAGGTTTCATGTTTCTTGAGGGAAACACCAAATGGAAAAGTATTTAGGTAAACTAGAAGATTGATCAGAACTCTGGCAATTTCTAAGTGCAAGATAATACACCACGGGCATGAAAACCCAAGCACAGGCCAAAATCACTGCAGAAAACCACTTACAGGGGAGGGAGAGAGAAAGTACACTTTTGGGTGTAATACACAGCGACTCTACTGCTGAAGTACAGCAACTCTAAAGCTTATAGGGGCCAGTTAGGCTGAGCACTAAAAGCCATTGTCACCTGCTATTAGTGCATGATAATACTGTACTGGGCTCTACTACACAGCAATTCCGTACTGCTGTAGTTGGGTGCACAACAACTCTAAAGCTAACAGGGGCCAGTTAGGGTGAGCACAAAAAGCCATAATCACATGATTACAGTGCCTAATACAGGTTGCATAGTGGAGCTTATTTTCCTCTCATAAGTGTAACCTGTGCGTACCTAGATGGTGTAAGTTTTTTCCCCTGAAAAACTATATTGCGCCTAGTTACTGTGAAAGGCCAGCCAAAGCTACACACTTGTTTCTGTAGCCTTATACAGTTTTTAGTGTATTGTCCACCTCTCATAAGTGTGCACTGTACGTACACCTACGTGGTGTAAGTTTTTTTCTCTAAAAAACTAACTTGGGCCTAGTGACTGTGAAAGGCCTTCCAATGCTACACACTTGTTTTTGTAGCCTTATACAGTTTGTAGTGGAGCACATAGTCCTCCACTCATAAGTTTAAACTGTACCTACACCTACGTGATGTCCTTTATATATTTTCCTGTTAAACTAATTTGGGCCTAGTTACTGTGAAAGGCCAGCCAAAGCTACACACTTGTTTTTGTAGCCTTATACAGTTTGTAGTGGAGTGTATTGTCCACCTCTCATAAGTGTAAACTGTACGTACACCTACGTGGTGTCCTTTATATATTTTCCTGTTAAACTAATTTGGGCCTAGTTACTGTGAAAGGCCAGACAAAGCTACACACTTGTTTCTGTAGTCTAATACAGTTTTAAGCATAGTGGAGCGCATAATCCTCCTCTCATAAGTGTAACATGTATGCACTCAGCTGGTGTATAAGTATGTCAGACAGAGAAGTGCCAGGACATCCACAGAGGAGTAGCAGAGGCCTAAAGTCATCAGGCAAAGGCAGAGGTTGCAGCAGAGTAGGGGCATGTGGAAGCAGGAGTCGCAGCGAGAGGTCTGAGTTCCCGATGTCAGCTAGCAGTCATGTCAAGACCAGCAACCCAGCAGCCGTGATTGATTGGTTCACTCGGTCATCCACTTTAACCCATGTGACATCCGACACCCCCAGTTAACAGTCGGTGGGTTCCTCAAACTCAACCCTCAGTTGGCATGGCCCTCATACTGCTGCTGCAATATCCAGGCTCTGTCATTGTGCCACCATATGGTCTCCTCATGCTGATGCTGCCACCTCCAGGCTCTGTCACTGTGCCACCATATGGTCTCCTCATGCTGATGCTGCCACCTCCAGGCTCTCTCATTGTGCTGCCAAATTCTCTCCTCATGCTGATGCTGCCACCTCCAGGCTCTGTCATTGTGCCGCCATATGGTCTTCTCATGCTGATGCTACCATCTCCAGGCTCTCTCAATATGCTGTCATGGATACTGCAAAACATAATTAAGGTGCTGGTCCCCTGTTACAGAAATTCCTCTGCATTAGACCAAAAGTAAGTATTGGGGATATGCATTAGCTAAAACTTAACTTTTCTTAGGATAAAATATATGGACCCAAAATATTTTATGAAATCTAACAAAAGGAGAGGTGTGCAAACAACACCATGTGCCACCTACACCACCAAGTATTGATGCGATACAAAGACCTCTAAAAGGTAGAAGGGAGTAACGTATGGTCCATTGTAACAGGTGGGGGTAAAAACCTTGGTCACGGTGGTTTAGTGGAATGTGGATACGTATACTGAATAATATAGGCTAGGAGGTGATGTGATACTACCCAATCAGGTGGGTGCCTACTTGGATGGCGGCACAACTATGTAGTGTTCTCCATACATTCATTTAACCTTTGAGGGGTTTTGAGTTTTGTTTTGAGTTTGAAGATCCAGAAATTCTCTCTCCTGTATAATTGTGTGTAGCAGCGGTGTACTGTTATCGGGATTTGTTTAATGGGGGTCACTGTGAATTCGGAGAAGTTGCAGTCGTGCATGATGGAGGCATGCCGTGAAACACTGTGTAGCTGGTACCCAGTTTTGACATTGAACCGGTGTTTGTTCAGACTTGTGCTTAGTGATTGGGTGGTATGTCCTATGTGGTACACTCAAGGAGGTATATGACAAAGGATGATTTGCAGGTAGATTTTTTATTTGGTATGATTCTCCTGTAATTTTGGAAGTGAATGTCTTGCAACGTTTTTTTATGGTAGAACAGCACTTACAAGTGGAGCTGCCGCATTTGTATGAGCCCACTAGACCTTTGTTGAGGAAGGTCTCTTTTCCCTCCCCTGTGGGAATATTCTACACTATGTACATTTCTTCTTCATTTTTATACACATTTTTTCTGAATATATACCCGGACTTACATTAAAATGTATATTCCAGTTACAAATATTCTGTTAAAAGTCTAAATTAACCCTCATGATGCCCACCCAACACGACTACCCATGTGAACTTTGACCTCACCTCAAAATTTAACTGTATTTAACCCTACCCCTGATCCCACTACATCTTTTTTCTTCTAATATACCCCTACTGTAATTGCCGACCCCTTCGAGGACAGATCAGCGGTCTGCAGCTCCAGATCGCACATCTGTACTCTAACACGGAGGGGTTATATGCATGAACCTAATGTTCGTCCAAGGTGAGCACAATTCCACCCTACACACCTGTTCATTCTGGTTGTCAAGCAGTTCCTGAAGTGTTCCCCCCAACTGCAAGACATCCTAACAATGGGAAGGAAACTTCAGCCACTTGTACACCGCAAAGCACACCTTCCTTGAGCTGCAGTATCAGAACGGAATCCCCGAACGTAGTCTGATTGCGACGTTTCTACCCGTTGGAATTCCACCCTCCATATGTTGGACCGACTGTACGAACAGAGAAAAGCCATCACCGATTTCTTGATGATCCAAGCGGATAGGGGAACTCCCCTGTGTAACTTCAATGTCAACCAGTGGCAGCTCATACGTGACGCCTGCCGTTTGCTCAGGCCCTTTGAAAAAGCCACATTATTTGTAAGTCACCAGGATTATGGGATGAACAAAGTCATTCCACTGCTTAATTTCCTACAACATGAGCCCTGTGGGGGCTGAATTGGAGGAGGAGGGGGAGGGGGTCAGTGGAGCACATGAAAGGTTTTGCGACATGGGTGGTTTTTATAGTCATCTGACAGGAGAGGAGGAGCAGGAGCAGGCTGTGGAGCTACAGGGTGATGAGAAAGACGAGACAGAGGACCCAGACACACCGTGGCCATGTGGTCTTCTCATGCTGCTGGCACATTAAATGGAACTTTTTATCTTAATCTACTTTAAATCTTCAATTTAAAAAAATATATTTAATCTTTTCAATTGTGAAGCCCTATGGTCTCATCAGGCTGTTGCCACCTCCATGCTGGGTAATTCTGCCACATTATGGTCTCCTCATGCTGCTGAAACCTCCAAGCTGTATCATTATGCCACCATGTGGTCTCCTCATGCTGCTGGCACATTAAATGAAACATTTTAGGTTCATCTATTTGAAATCTTCAAAGTAAATAAAAAAAATACATCTTTAATCTTTTCAATTGTGAGGTATTATGGTCTCGTCAGGCTGTTGCCCCCTCCAGGCTGGGTCATTCTTCCACTTTATGGTCTCCTCTTGCTGCTGCCAATTCCAGGCTTTGCCATTCTGCCACATTATGATCTCCTCATGCCGCTACCACTGGCTGTGTCAATGTGCCACCATTTGGTCTCCTCATGCTGTTGGCAGATTAAATTTAACTTTTAAAATTGTAATCTATATAAAATCTTAAATTTAAATTTTACAAAATATCTTTAATCTGTTTAGTTGTGAGGCCCTATGGTCTCGTAGGGCTGCTGCCACCTCTAGGCTCTACCATTGTGCAGGCCATGTGACTCCTAGTTATATTGGGTTTTGAGGTTATACAGTATTAGTTCAAAGTAAACGCTCTGGGCACCCAGGACATTAAACTTGTGAATCTAATCAAAATCTTCCATTTAAATTTTATAAAATCTCTTTAATCTTTTCCATTGTGAGGCCCTATAGTTGTCACATATTACCTATGAAATTACCACAAGAATCCAATGAAACATGTTGGAGCATAAAAAATGAACCATAACTGATTAAATGAAACATTCGCACTATTACAGTCAGGGGGGCACTGAGAGGCAGGCGCTGGAACAGGTGGTAGCTTGCCTTGCAGAGGACCGCCAGCTCAATTTTAAGATACAAGTACGAGCTTTTTCACTGCAGCCACTTCTAGTTTTATGCCCCCACTTATCCAATGGCACAGAAGCTGGATGTACTGCTGTCCAAGTTGCTGGTACTGCAGTTCCTCCCTTTTCAAGTGGACACTCAGAACATGGGGGTGCGCTGAGAGGCAGGGGCAGGGACAGGTAGTAGCTGGCCTCGCGACGGACAGTCAGCTCGATTTTAAGATACAACTAGTAGCTTTGCCATAGTTTACACTGCAGCAATTATACACTATTGGAGCTGGAATTACCGCGGCTGCTGGCACCAGACTTGCCCTCCAATGGGTCCTCAAAAAAGCTTGCTCATTCCAATTACCAGGCTCTGTCATTGTGGACCATGTGATCTCCTCATGCTGCTGGCACATTGAACTTGTGAATCTATTCAAAATCTTCTATTTAAATAAAAAAAAATGTATGCAGTTTTTCAAGATTGAGGCCCCATGGTTATCGTCATATATTAGCTGTAGAATTACCACAAGAATCCAATGAAACAGGTTGGAGTGATAACAAAGAACCATAACTAATTAAAGGAAACATTCGCAGTTCAACACAGACTAAGACAGTCGGGGGGCAGGGGCGCTGAGAGGCAGGAGCTGAAACAGGTGGTAGCTCGCTTCGCGGCGGACCGCCAGCTCTATGGGTCCTCAAAAAAGGATTTTTTTTTTATAAATTCAAATAAAATAAAATAAAAATACATTAAAAAATCTCTTTAATCTCTTCAATTGTGATGCCATATGGTCTCCCGACCCTGCTGCCACATCCAGACGCTCTGCGGCAGTGATTATAATAGTGATGCCTGTAATCTGCATGACAAACTGAATACCAGTATTAGTTCACTACCACAGCACACTCCCTATGCATGTTACGACAAGGCAGTCCCCAGAGCGTGTTCGCACCAACCTACTCCTACCCCAACATTTATATTAGGCAGGCCACACCATTGTTCAATAATGACTTGAAGTTTTGGGTTAAGCTACTCAAACTTTGTTAAGTCTACCGGATTCACATAATGCAGACCCTGAAACCTAGTACCCTCAACAGAGAATATGAACTGAAGTAGCTCAGTATAATACATTAACAGCTGACTAACTTTCTTTTTTCCTACTTTTTAGGTGAACTGACATTTTCCACTCACAGGATTGCTCTCTCTTAGTGACATCAATCTCAGTATCCTTTATTCAGCACTGTTCATTCTTTTTTAGTACCTCTCTGTATCTATTTTTTTCTTCATTCAACCACCTTCTAATATCAGCAAAAATGAAAACAAGTCTGCTCACCTCTCCATACTGTTTGAGGCTGCCATGATTCTGGATTAGTCCTGGTGCTGCTGGGGTGTTGCTGCCGCAGATAAGGAACTGATAGTAGGAAACTGCTCAATAGGAGTGATGATCCCCCAGCACTTCCAAACCTGATTATGAATAAAACACAAACTTTATTTCTTCTTTATTAAAAAAAACATTGAGGTAGCAAAAATGGATAAGAACAAAGACTGATGCATTTTGGCTATGTAACATTTTTCAAGGTCTATCTGAACACATGCATGGTGCCGAATAAATATACAGGTAAATATATAGCTCCTCCCTATAGTGCACATCACTTCCTGTATCGATCCTGAAATTTACCCTAAATTCACACATTACTAGCACATAGTATCAAAGATTCAGAAACCATAAAAAAAAAATATATATATATATATATATATATATATACATATATATGTAGAATTACAAAACTCATGTGAAGCTCCAAATAACAATGTACTGGTAATGGACCATAATTAATAAATTAACATTATATATCACCTCTGGTTGAAACCCTGGGGTACTCGTGTCACAATCTTCATGATCCAGTATGCTTCTCTAGTACGTAATTTGCGCGTTCTGTCTCTGCCTCTTAAGGATTTGGTAACATGTTCTATTGGTAAAACCTTCATTTGTGTGACATTACCATCATGCACTTCCCTAAAGTGTCGAGACGCACCGGACAGTGCACAAGTGTGGATACTGCCATCCACACGTGCACCTGCAATATGTTCTGAGATTCTTTGTTTCAGTCTACGTACCGTTGAACCTACATATTGCTTCTTGAATTCCAAGCAAGATATGCAATATATAACGTGGTCTGTCTCGCAAGAAATGTAAGATTTTATGGGGAAAACACAATTACTGGTTTCCGACACCACTTGTTTGGTTTTGATCATGAGATGGCACATAGGACATTGTGTCTTGCCACAGGGTGTGCTACCTACATATTTTAGCCAGCTTGTTTTACCCTGGTTTATCCCAACTAAAAAAGCTTGGGGAAATCCTGTTGCCAAAGGTGATGTTCTTCTTTGCCACGCATTGGCAGCCTGACTTCAAAATCTCTCCCAGGTAAGGATCCTGTTTGATAATGGGTAAATTCTCAATGATGATGTTTTTATTGAGATTGAATTGACTTGAGAACACTGTAGAAAAAACAACTGAATTATTTTTGACAATTTCATTTGGTTCATTGCGTCGGGATATTCTATTCCTTTTTCCCCCTAGGTACAAATATTCTGACCTGGGTTTAGCTCTGGCTATGTTTTCTACCCTGGTGATGATACTATGGTTGTACCCCCTATTTTCAAGTCTTTCCCTAATCACTTTACACTCCTGATTATAGAGTTCTCAGTGGAACATGCTCTGCATGCTCTAATATATTCTCCCACAGGGAGATTTTTAGTAGTGTGCAATTCATGGCTGCTTTCAGCATGTAACAAAGAGTTGCCAGAAATGGGCTTTCTGTACACCTTGGTCTATAAATTCATGTTCGTCTCATCCACCAGAAAGTGTATATCCAAAAAGACCATTTCTGTACTACTGTGTTTAGAGTAAACCAGAGATTGTCATTGTGGCAAGACACAATGTTCTATGTGCCATCTCATGATCAAAACCAAACAAGTGGTTTCGGAAAACAATAATTGTGCTTTCCCCATAAAATCTTACATTTCTTGCGAGACAGACCACGTTATATATTGCATATCTTGCTTGGAATGCAAGAAGCAATATGTAGGTTCAACTGTACATAGACTGAAACAAAGAATCTCAGAACATATTGCAGGTGCACGTGTGGATGGTAGCATCAACACTTGTGCACTGTCCCTTGCGTATAGGCACTTTAGGGAAGGGACATGGTAATGTCACACAAATGATGGTTATACCAATAGAACATGTCACCAAATCCCTAAGAGGCGGAGATAGAATGTGCAAATTACGCACTAGATAAGCGTACTGGATCATGAAGATGGAGACACGAGTACCCCAGGGACTCAATCAGAGGTATAATGTTATTTTATTAATTATGGTCCATTACCAGTACATTGTTATTTGGAGCTTCACATGAGTTCTGTAATTCTACATATATATGTATTTTTTATGGTTTCCAAATCTGTGATACTATGTGCTAGTAATTAGTTAATTTAGGGTAAATTTCAGGATCGATACAGGAAGTGATGTGCACAATAGGGAGGAGCTATATATTTACCATGTATATTTATTCGGCACCTTGCATGTGTTCAGACAGACCGTGAAAAAGATTACATAGCCGTGACGCGTCAGTCTTTGTTATTATCCATTTTTGCTACCTCTAAGTTTTTTAATAAGGAAGAAATAAAGTTTGTGTTTTATTCATAACTGTGTCTGGAAGTGCTGGGGGACCATCGCTCCTAGTGAGCAGTTTTCTTCCACCTTCTATTATGACATTTTACATATATTCCTCAGACCCCAATCACCATACTCCATTAGTTCCATACATTTTATTTAGACAACATATCTTAGCTCTTTACATCACACAGGACTATCATATATATCTTTCTCTTTTTCATCCCTGTTGATTCATTAGGCTCATCCCTTTCTTCATACCAATTTTTTTCACCCTTTTCTTCTGCCATATCGCCCATACATCTTTTCATACTTTACTTATTGTCCATTCTTTCTCACTTTCTTTATTTACTTTTGGCACCCTGTTGCTTTTGATGTAGCCATGGAGCCCACTGCGTTCCACGTTGTCATCGGCTTACTCCTCTCCTGGATTCCTATTAGCATTTGCGGTCCACTGTGGAACCGAAGTGACACACTTCCGGTTTGCTTTCACACCGCTGCCGTGATGACATACCGTATTTATCGGCGTATAACATGCACTTTTTAGGCTAAAATTTTTAGCCTAAAGTCTATGTGCGTGTTATACGCCGATACACCTCCAGGAAAGGCAGGGGGAGAGAGGCCGTCGCTGCCCGCTTCTCTCCCCCTGTCTTTCCTGGGGTCTAGAGCCCTGCTGCCGGTCCTTCTCTCCCCCTGGCTATCGGCGCCGCTGCCTGTTCTGTCCCCCTGACTATCGGTGCCGGCGGGAGAGATGGGGCAGCGGCACCCATTGTCGGCGCCGCTGCCCCGTTGCCTCCCCCCATCCCCGGTGGCATAATTACCTGATGCCGGGGTCGGGTCCGCGCTGCTTCAGGCCTCCGGCGTGCGTCCCCTGCGTCGTTGCTATGCGCTGTGCGGCGCATGACGTCAGTGCGCCGTGCCGTGCAGTGCATAGCAACTACGCAAGGGACGCACGCCGGAGGCCTGAAGCAGTGCGGACCCGACCACGGCAACAGGTAATTATGCCACCGGGGATGGGGGGAGGAAACGGGGCAGCGGCGCCGGCAATGGGTGCCGCTGCCCCTTCTCTCCCCCTGGCTGTCGGCGCCGCTTCTCTCCCCTGGCTGTCGGCGCCGCTTCTCTCCCCTGGCTATCGGCGCCGGCAATGAGGCGCCGGCACTCATAGTCAGGGGGACAGAACGGGCAGTGGCGCCGATAGCCAGGGGGAGAGAAGGGCCGGCAGCAGGGCTCTAGACCCCAGGAAAGGCAGGGGGAGAGAAGCCGGCAGCGACGGCCTCTCTCCCCCTGCCTTTCCTGGGGGTGTATCGGGGTATACACGCGCACACACGCACCCTCATTTTACCATGGATATTTGGGTAAAAAACTTTTTTTACCCAAATATCCTTGGTAAAATGAGGGTGAGTGTTATAGGCCGGTGCGTGGTATACCCCGATAAATATGGTACTTTTGGTCTGCGTCTTATCCAGACCTGCAATACATTTGTTACGCCGAGCGCTCCGGGTCCCCGCTCCTCCCCGGAGCGCTCGCTACACTCCTCTCACTGCAGCGCTCCGGTCGGTTCCACGGACCCGGGGCGCTGCGATACCGCCTCTGGCCGGGATGCGATTCGCGATGCGGGTAGCGCCCGCTCGCGATGCGCACCCCGGCTCCCGTACCTGACTCGCTCTCCGTCAGTTCTGTCCCGGCGCGCGCGGCCCCGCTCCCTAGGGCGCGCGCGCGCCGGGTCTTTGCGATTTAAAGGGCCACTGCGCCGCTGATTGGCGCAGTGGTTCCAATTAGTCTTTACACCTGTGCACTTCCCTATATCACCTCACTTCCCCTTCACTCCCTCGCCGGATCTTGTTGCCTTAGTGCCAGTGAAAGCGTTTCCTTGTGTGTTCCTAGCCTGTGTTCCAGACCTCCTGCCGTTGCCCCTGACTACGATCCTTGCTGCCTGCCCCGACCTTCTGCTACGTCCGACCTTGCTTCTGTCTACTCCCTTGTACCGCGCCTATCTTCAGCAGCCAGAGAGGTTGAGCCGTTGCTAGGGGATACGACCTGGTCACTACCGCCGCAGCAAGACCATCCCGCTTTGCGGCGGGCTCTGGTGAAAACCAGTAGTGACTTAGAACCGATCCTCTAGCACGGTCCACGCCAATCCCTCTCTGGCACAGAGGATCCACTACCTGCCAGCCGGCATCGTGACAGTAGATCCGGCCATGGATCCCGCTGAAGTTCCTCTGCCAGTTGTCGCTGACCTCACCACGGTGGTCGCCCAGCAGTCACAACAGATAGCGCAACAAGGCCAACAGCTGTCTCAACTGACTGTTATGCTACAACAGTTACTACCACAGCTCCAGCAATCATCTCCTCCGCCAGCTCCTGCACCGCCTCCGCAGCGAGTGGCCGCTTCTGGACTACGACTATCCTTGCCGGATAAATTTGATGGGGACTCTAAGTTTTGCCGTGGCTTCCTTTCCCAATGTTCATTACACTTGGAGATGATGTCGGACCAGTTCCCCACTGAAAGGTCTAAGGTGGCTTTCGTAGTCAGCCTGCTGTCTTCCAAGACTTTGTTAATGAAATTTTTCGTGATCTGTTATACTCCTGTGTTGTTGTATATCTTGATGATATCCTAATTTTTTCGGCCAATCTAGAAGAACACCGCCAGCATGTCCGTATGGTTCTTCAGAGACTTCGTGACAATCAACTCTATGCTAAAATTGAGAAATGTCTGTTTGAATGCCAATCTCTTCCTTTTCTAGGATACTTGGTCTCTGGCCAGGGACTACAAATGGACCCAGATAAACTCTCTGCCGTCTTAGATTGGCCACGCCCCTCCGGACTCCGTGCCATCCAACGTTTTTTGGGGTTCGCCAATTATTACAGGCAATTTATTCCACATTTTTCTACCATTGTGGCTCCTATTGTGGCTTTAACCAAAAAAAATGCCGATCCCAAGTCTTGGCCTCCTCAAGCGGAAGACGCCTTTAAACGACTCAAGTCTGCCTTCTCTTCGGCTCCCGTGCTCTCCAGACCTGACCCATCTAAACCCTTCCTATTGGAGGTTGATGCCTCCTCAGTGGGAGCTGGAGCGGTCCTTCTGCAAAAAAACTCTTCCGGGCATGCTGTTACTTGTGGTTTTTTTTCTAGGACCTTCTCTCCGGCGGAGAGGAACTACTCCATCGGGGATCGAGAGCTTCTAGCCATTAAATTAGCACTTGAGGAATGGAGGCATCTGCTGGAGGGATCAAGATTCCCAGTTATTATTTACACCGATCACAAGAACCTCTCCTACCTCCAGTCTGCCCAACGGCTGAATCCTCGTCAGGCCAGGTGGTCTCTGTTCTTTGCCCGATTTAATTTTGAAATTCACTTTCGGCCTGCTGATAAGAACATTAGGGCCGATGCTCTCTCTCGTTCCTCAGATGCTTCTGAAATTGAACTCTCTCCTCAACACATCATTCCTCCTGACTGCCTGATTTCCACTTCTCTAGCCTCCATCAGGCAAACTCCTCCAGGAAAGACCTTTGTTTCTCCACGCCAACGCCTCGGAATCCTCAAATGGGGTCACTCCTCCCATCTCGCAGGTCATGCGGGCATCAAGAAATCTGTGCAACTCATCTCTCGCTTCTATTGGTGGCCAACTCTAGAGACTGATGTGGTGGACTTTGTGCGAGCCTGCACTATCTGTGCCCGGGATAAGACTCCTCGCCAGAAGCCCGCTGGTTTTCTTCTTCCTCTGCCTGTCCCCGAACAACCTTGGTCTCTGATTGGTATGGATTTTATTACTGACTTACCCCCATCCCATGGCAACACTGTTATTTGGGTGGTCGTTGATCGATTCTCCAAAATGGCACATTTCATCCCTCTTCCTGGTCTTCCTTCAGCGCCTCAGTTGGCTAAACAATTTTTTGTACACATTTTTCGTCTTCACGGGTTGCCTACGCAGATCGTCTCGGATAGAGGCGTCCAATTTGTGTCTAAATTCTGGAGGGCTCTCTGTAAACAACTCAAGATTAAATTAAATTTTTCTTCTGCATACCATCCTCAATCCAATGGACAAGTAGAAAGAATTAACCAGATCTTGGGTGACTATTTACGACATTTTGTTTCCTCCCGCCAGGATGACTGGGCAGATCTTCTACCTTGGGCCGAATTCTCGTATAATTTCAGAATCTCTGAATCTTCCTCCAAATCCCCGTTTTTCGTGGTGTACGGCCGTCACCCTCTTCCCCCCCTCCCTACCCCCTTGCCCTCTGGTCTGCCCGCTGTGGATGAAATTTCTCGTGATCTTTCCATCATATGGAGAGAGACCCAAAATTCTCTCTTACAGGCTTCTTCACGCATGAAGAGATTCGCGGATAAGAAAAGAAGAGCTCCTCCCATTTTTTCCCCTGGAGACAAGGTATGGCTCTCCGCCAAATATGTCCGCTTCCGTGTCCCTAGCTATAAGTTGGGACCACGCTATCTTGGTCCTTTCAAGATTTTGCGCCAGATTAATCCTGTCTCTTACAAACTTCTTCTTCCTCCTTCTCTTCGTATTCCTAATGCCTTTCATGTTTCTCTTCTTAAACCACTTATCATTAACCGTTTCTCTCCCAAATCTGTTCCCCCCACTCCTGTCTCCGGCTCCTCGGACGTCTTCTCCGTCAAAGAAATTTTGGCATCTAAAAAGGTCAGAGGGAAAACCTTCTTTTTAGTGGATTGGGAGGGTTGTGGTCCAGAAGAGAGGTCCTGGGAACCTGAGGACAATATCCTGGACAAAAGTCTGATCCTCAGGTTCTCAGGCTCCAAGAAGAGGGGGAGACCCAAGGGGGGGGGTACTGTTACGCCGAGCGCTCCGGGTCCCCGCTCCTCCCCGGAGCGCTCGCTACACTCCTCTCACTGCAGCGCTCCGGTCGGTTCCACGGACCCGGGGCGCTGCGATACCGCCTCTGGCCGGGATGCGATTCGCGATGCGGGTAGCGCCCGCTCGCGATGCGCACCCCGGCTCCCGTACCTGACTCGCTCTCCGTCAGTTCTGTCCCGGCGCGCGCGGCCCCGCTCCCTAGGGCGCGCGCGCGCCGGGTCTTTGCGATTTAAAGGGCCACTGCGCCGCTGATTGGCGCAGTGGTTCCAATTAGTCTTTACACCTGTGCACTTCCCTATATCACCTCACTTCCCCTTCACTCCCTCGCCGGATCTTGTTGCCTTAGTGCCAGTGAAAGCGTTTCCTTGTGTGTTCCTAGCCTGTGTTCCAGACCTCCTGCCGTTGCCCCTGACTACGATCCTTGCTGCCTGCCCCGACCTTCTGCTACGTCCGACCTTGCTTCTGTCTACTCCCTTGTACCGCGCCTATCTTCAGCAGCCAGAGAGGTTGAGCCGTTGCTAGGGGATACGACCTGGTCACTACCGCCGCAGCAAGACCATCCCGCTTTGCGGCGGGCTCTGGTGAAAACCAGTAGTGACTTAGAACCGATCCTCTAGCACGGTCCACGCCAATCCCTCTCTGGCACAGAGGATCCACTACCTGCCAGCCGGCATCGTGACAACATTTTATTTTACATTTTCTCCATTTGTATCTTACTCCCTTTATAATTCCCTACTCTGTAGTATCTTTTTCTCCTTATTGTCCAGGATTCTACATCACTTCCCGATCTCTACAGGTGATGTCACTAGACTCCATATTTAACCAGCACATGTTGTAGCCACTTGCAGCAATTATGGGTCACATTTACCTTTCCTCCTTCTACTCCATCAGCAATCTGGTTAGTAAAAGTTTGGTTTCTAATATTATTACATCATTATTTAGTCAGTTTCGATAGAGTTGTTCTTTTCTTGTGTTAGTCATTATTGATACATCTTTAGAAGCATGCTGTATGCATACGTCCCAGTTCACTTCTCATTATGATGATCTTGTCTATAATATATATTATGATGCATTATGTCATCATAAGTTATGTTTAATGACATACTGTGTTATTGAGACCACTCAGAGATAGTTGCTTCTTTTCTATTTATGTGTATTTTCCCAATGCTCTTAGCCTTTAACCTGTGCTGATTATACTTGCTATGCATGTTTTATTTTTTATTTTTGTTATCCTTCGTTATTTTTGCACACTTTTGACAGTATATGTTGTTTTTGATATATGACTTTATTTCTACACTTCAGATAATCTGAAGAAGTTCATGTATTGACTGAAATGTCATGTCTATGGATTGTAATTGAATAAACACCATCAAACATTCAAAAATTATTGTGCCAAGTTGATTTTTCAATTAAAGAAAAGGTGTGGGACCCTACTGGTACACCACTAATATCCCTCAGAGTGCAATATTAATATAATTATATGTTTTGGAATAGGACATGTCTTGTCATTGTAAGATTAAATAAATAGAATTTCCATAAACCGGAATACCACTTTGACTATGAACAATTTGTACCTATCGGTTTGCACAATTAAATGGGTGAAGGTTTTTAACAACCACAACAGAGAGAGTGTAAACAGGAAGTCATAGATTTGGCAGACATTCATGATTTTCAACAAGAAAGATGCAATTAAATGTTTAGGGTTTATGAAGGCAAATGCAATACCGCATTAGTCCAAATGTACTCCTCCTGATGAACAGGTTACTAACCTTTAACCTATAGGTAGGCACAACTTTACTGATGGCATGTATATTTTGTAGATCAGTCACTGCATCAGGTCAGGTCATTTCACATATCAATGTGCAAAGTACAGGAATGAAGTACAGAATCCAAACCCCAACTACAACTGGATGACCAGTACCTCTACACCATGCTGCAAATGTGTGCAAACTCCTATAGATCTGAAAATGGTGCATCAGTCACCTGAAGAAAGAGTAAAATTCCTAACAACCTTTCATACAAGGCGTTTTGGGCCACCTTTGAGGAACTTTCATCAAGCATAAAAGCAC
Organism: Hyla sarda; assembly: GCF_029499605.1. Classification (NCBI taxonomy): domain Eukaryota; kingdom Metazoa; phylum Chordata; class Amphibia; order Anura; family Hylidae; genus Hyla; species Hyla sarda. The sequence goes on along the minus strand of NC_079195.1, from coordinate 143,372,218 downwards.
AATGCTAACTAGAGATGAGCAAATCGGAGCTATCTAACCCGAATTTGTTACAAATTTCAGTAAATATTTCATTCGCAACAAATGCGAATATCGCTGCGAATCGCTTAATTAAACTCCATTTACTGTGGTGCAGGCTCCAGGGCGTCTAAAATGTCGGATCCACATGTCGGTACATGGGGCAAGGCACACTGGGAAGGCAGGAAGGCAAGGAGGGAAGGGAAGTAGGCGGGATGACCCTGAATCACATGCAGCAGCCAGTCACCCCTGTGATGTCACAGCCCTATATGATCGGCATCCATAATTCCGGCTTCTCACTTCATTACAAAACACTGCAGAGGGATCATAGGACGCAGAGTCTGTGTGTGTGTCTTACACCTGAGAAAAGCGCAGTCCAGCAGCGTTTAACATCCTTCTAGTCACATGAGCTTTCCCGTGGACAGAGAGCATTGTTTTTTTTTAATGAAAAGGATTTTTACTGCAGCTGCAGGCATTAACTAGACTTGTGCACTAGAAAAATTTTCGTTTAATTTCGTTTCGTTTTTTCGTTTTGGAAAAAAATTTCGGTTCGGCAATATTTTCGGTTTAGATTTTTCGGATACATTCGGTATTCGGGTATTCGTGTTGTTTTTTTCGGATACATTCGGTATTCGGGTACATTCGGTAAATCTTTAGTCTTTTTTTGGACTTTAGCGATCCTAATAAATAATGGAGATACCTTTTTTATTAAAATTTCGCAGGGTATCATAAAAAAATCATAATAAAAAAGATACAGTGGTGATGAAAAAAATTGTATCTAACGAAATGTATCTTTTTTATTATGAAATGTTTATTCATTTTTAAACAGGGATCAATTTATGTGAGCGGGTAAAGCACTAAAAATGTAGCCGACAATAATGAAAATGTAGTGTGTGCGTGTTTTTCACTTTTTTTAAAAACATTTTTTAGGTAGTACTACTACTCCCAGCATGGAACACACTCTTCCATGATGGGAGTAGTAGTTACCTGTACTAATTAACAGATCGCCGGGGACCCTTGCGATCCTCTTGTATAATGTATAGATGCGGCGGCCACTCTTCTATGGTCCCCTGCACTCACGTATATGTACACATATTCATATTTCCCGCAGAGCTGTGATTGGCCAGATGGTTCCAGCCAATCACAGCTCTCTGTGAGAAATAGAAATATGTGTATATATACGTGAGTGCAGGGGACCATAGGAGAGCGGCCGCCGCATTCATACATTATACTGGAGGATCACAGCGGGCGTCAGGAGTGATACCCGCAGTGATCTTCCCTTTACTACAAGTACTACCACTCCCAACATGGAGTACACTCTGCTCCATGCTGGGAGCTGTAGTACCTGTATTAATAGACAGATCGCAGCGGGTGTCAGAAGTTACACTCGCTGCGATATGTCTATTAATGCAGGTACTACAGCTCCCAGCATGGAGCAGAGTGTGCTCCATGTTGGGGGTATTAGTACCTGCAGGAAGGGACAGATCCCAGGGATGTCACTCCTCCTGACACCCGCTGCGATCCTCCTGATGTGAATGTCGGGATCAGCTGTTCTCAGGGCTACAGAGCCGGGAGAACAGCTGACGCTGAGCCGTAGGTATACATTGTATATTTACTGCCCAGCAAGAACTTACAGTGAGCCTGCAATGTGTATATACAGTATACACATTGCTGGCTCACTTAACCCCTTGCTGAGCTGTGCGCTGTGCGCAAGCCCAGCAAGGGAAGAGTTAACTTACACTGCTGGACAGTGTAGGTTAACCCTTTGGGCGGTATACACAATATACAGCTATCTATAGATAGCTGTATACAGTGTATAAAGAAGACGAAGTCCAGCTTACTTCCCTCGAGTCCCGGGCCGGGTTCGTGTAGCTCCGCCCCCTAGTGATGACGTCATTAGGGGGCGGAGCTACAGAAGGGAACAAGGCTAGTTTATCTGAAGCTCTGTTCACATTGTACGTTTTGTATAATGTGAACAGACCCTTCTGGCAGTGTCTACCCAGACAGGGAGACTCCAGCTGTTGCTAAACTACAACTCCCAGCATGCCCAGACAGCCAAAGGCTGTCTGGGCATGCTGGGAGTTGTAGTTTTGCACCAATTGGTGGCTCCCTGTTTGGGTAGACATTGCATCATGGGTGCTCTCCCCAGCGGACAGCGCCAAAAATGTCATAACCAATTTTTTGTGTTTTTTTTTCTTCTCGTTTCAGATCCGTGTATGCAGAGGATTACTGCGGATTCGATGGATTACGGCGGATTATTTTTTTTCCCTTTAATAAAATGGTTAACGAGGGCTGTGGGGGAGTGTTTTTTTAAATAAAATAATTTTTCCAATGTGTTGTGTTTTTTTTTAATTTTTATTGAATTTTCAGGGTTAGTAGCGGAAGCTGTCTTATTGACGGAATCCATTACTAGGCCAGGGCTTAGTGCTAGCCCCAAAAACAGCTAGCGCTAACCCCCAATTATTACCCCGGTACCCACCGCCACAGGGGTGCCGGGAAGAGCCGGTACCAACAGGCCCGGAGCGTCAAAAATGGCGCTCCTGGACCTAGGCGGTAACAGGCTGGCGTTATTTAGGCTGGGGAGGGCCAGTAACAATGGTCCTCACCCACCCTGGTAACGTCAGGCTGTTGCTGTTTGGTTGGTATTGTGCTGAGAATGAAAATACGGGGAACCCTATGCGTTTTTTTTTTAAATTTAAATAAAAAAATTAATAAAAAAAACGCATAGGGTTCCCCGTATTTTCATTCTCAGCCAGATACCAACCAAACAGCAACAGCCTGACGTTACCAGGGTGGGCGAGGACCATTGTTACTGGCCCTCCCCAGCCTAAATAACGCCAGCCTGTTACCGCCTAGGCCCAGGAGCGCCATTTTGACGCTCCGGGCCTGTTGGTACCGGCTCTTCCCGGCACCCCTGTGGCGGTGGGTACCGGGGTAATAATTGGGGGTTAGCGCTAGCTGTTTTTGGGGCTAGCACTAAGCCCTAGCCTAGTAATGAATTCCGTCAATAAGACAGCGTCCACTACTAACCTTGAAAATTCAATAAAAAAAAAAAAAACACAACACATTGGAAAAATTATTTTATTTAAAAAAACACTCCCCCACAGCCCTCGTTAACCATTTTATTAAAGGAAAAAATAAATAATCCGCCGTAATCCATCGAATCCGCAGTAATCCTCTGCATACACGGATCTGAAACGAGAAGAAAAAAACACAAAAAATTGGTTATGACATTTTTGGCGCTGTCCGCTGGGGAGAGCACCCATGATGCAATGTCTACCCAAACAGGGAGCCACCAATTGGTGCAAAACTATAACTCCCAGCATGCCCAGACAGCCTTTGGCTGTCTGGGCATGCTGGGAGTTGTAGTTTAGCAACAGCTGGAGTCTCCCTGTCTGGGTGGACACTGCCAGAAGGGTCTGTTCACATTATACAAAACGTACAATGTGAACAGAACTTCAGATTAATTAGCCTTGTTCCCTTCTGTAGCTCCGCCCCTAATGACGTCATCACTAGGGGGCGGAGCTACACGAACCCCGCGGGACTCGAGGGAAGTAAGCTGGACTTCGTCTTCTGTATACACTGTATACAGCTATCTAAAGATAGCTGTATATAGTGTGTACCGCCCAAAGGGTTAACCTACACTGTCCAGCAGTGTAAGTTAACTCTTCCCTTGCTGGGCTTGTGCATAGCGCACAGCTCAGCAAGGGGTTAAGTGAGCCAGCAATGTGTATACTGTATACACATTGCAAGCTCACTGTAAGTTCTTGCTGGGCAGTAGATATATGATATATACCTACGGCTCAGCGTGGCTCTGTAGCCCTGAGAACAGCTGATCCCGACATTCACATCAGGAGGATGGCAGTGGGTGTCAGGAGGAGTGACATCCGCTGGGATCTGTCCCTTACTGCAGGTAGTAATACTCCCAACATGGAGCACACTCTGCTCCATGCTGGGAGCTGTAGTACCTGCATTAATAGACATATGGCAGCGAGTGTAACCGCTGCGATCTGTCTATTAATACAGGTACTACAGTTCCCAGCATGGAGCAGAGTGTGCTCCATGTTGGGAGTATTAGTACTTGTAGTAAAGGAAAGATCACTGCGGGTATCACTCCTGACGCCCGCTGCGATCCTCCAGTATAATGTATGAATGCGGCGGCCGCTCTCCTATGGACCCCTGCACGGCCGTATATATACACATATTCCTATTTCTCACAGAGAGCTGTGATTGGCTGGAACCATCTGGCCAATCACAGCTCTGCGGGAAATATGAATAGGTGTATATATACGTGAGTGCAGGGGACCATAGAAGAGCAGCCGCCGCATCTATACATTATACAAGAGGATCGAAAGGGACCCCTGCGATCTGTCAATTAGTACAGGTAACTACTACTCCCATCATGGAAGAGTGTGTTCCATGCTGGGAGTAGTAGTACTACCTAAAAAATGTTTTTAAAAAAAATGAAAAACAAGCACACACTACATTTTCATTATTGTCGGCTACATTTTTAGTGCTTTACCCGCTCACATAAATTGATCCCTGTTTAAAAATGAATAAACATTTCATAATAAAAATGATACATTTCATTAGATACAATTTTTTCCATCACCACTGTATCTTTTTTATTATGATTTTTTTATGATACCCTACGAAATTTTTATAAAAAAGGTATCTCCATAATCTTTTAGGATCGCTAAAGTCCAAAAAAAGAATAAAAAGATTTACCGAATGTACCCGAATACCGAATGTATCCGAAAAATCAAACTATCTATATCCTTTTTATTATATTTATCAGAATGAATTCTTCACGTTCGTTTACAGATAACGAATGCATTCGTTATTTACAGCATTATGGTTGGGAAATAACGAATGTATTCGTTACTTTGCTATTCGTATTATCGTGGCTATTCGGGAATGTTCAAAATATGTTTTCGTGCATTCGGTTCGGTCCGAATGCACGAAAACGGTAAAATTAGTTAATTTAGACATTCGTGCCGAACCGAATTGCACATGTCTAGCATTAACCTCTCAGTCACTTTCTTCGGCATAGTATTACAGAAAGGGGCAGATAGCTGTGTGTTGCCTCATACATTTCAACAAGCTGCCTCAACTTCATAAACCTTAGCAGAGGAGGCAGGAATCATTTTTCACTGCAGTTCAGTGTCTTTGTTCCACAAATAATCATATGCTGGTTATACTATTCTGTAGATGGTATAATAACCAGCAGTCCATTCCCAATAGTCTTTGACAGAGTGCAATTTTGTTTTTAGTACACAGCTATTTTTGCTGCAGCACTGTTGTGTGCTGCTGGTGTTTTACAAAAATATGTTTTTTTAATGGTACTGTAGCGCATTTGTCTGCCCTCATCAGTGCATACCATATACGTACATCTAAGTAGTGTACTAATACCTGTTAATCTGTCAAGGACCTACATACTGTGAAAGGACAACCCAAAGTAATCACTGGCTGGTTTCTACAAAAATACAGAGTTTTTAGGCGTACTGTAGTGCATATTCCTGCCCTCATCAGTGCATACTGCATACGTACATCTAAGTAGTATACTAATACCTGTTAATCTGTCAAGGGCCTACATACTGTGAAAGAACAGACAAAAGTAATCACCGACTGGTGGTTTGAAAAACAACTGAGTTTTTAGGTGTACTGTAGTGCATTTTTCTGCCCTCATCAGTGCATGCCGCATATGTACATCTAAGTAGCGTAATATTTTTTACATGTTAATCTGTGAAGGGCCTACATACTGTGAAAGTCCAGGCAAAAGTACTCACTGGCTGGTGATACTTTTTTAAGTGTACTGTAGAGCATTTTTCTGCCCTCATCAGTGCATACCACATACCTACATCTAAGTAGTGTACTATTTTGAACCTGTTAATCTGTCAAGGGCCTAGATACTGTGAAAGGCCAGCCGAAAGTGCACAACTGCTGCTGGTCTAGACAAATACTGCTTTAAGCATAGTGAAGCGTATTGTACTCCCCTCATATACGCACTAAGAATGTCAGGTAGAGAAGTGCCAGGATGTGCACAGAGGAGTGGCAAAGGCCTGAATCCTTCAGGAAGAGGTCACAGCAGACTAGGCGCAAGTGGCAGCAGGAGTCAAAGCGAGAGGCCTGAGCTCCCGTTATCAGCTAGCGGTCGTTTCTCGACCAGCAACCCATCTGCCGTCGTCGATTGGTTAACACGGCCATCCACTTCATCACAAGTGACATCTGACACCTCCAGTCAACAGTCAGTGGGTTCCTCTGACACAACCCTCAGTTGGCATGGCACGGGAGCAGTCCCTGTCCTACCATTGCCTCTGTCCTATGCTGTTCCCTCCCCTAAAGAAGTATCTTATACTGTGGGTTCAGCTCCACTATTCACTGAGGACAATCTAATAGAGGACAGTCAGCAGCTACTACCCAGCCAGGAAGTAGAGAAGTCATCCGCTGCTTCCTCCGCTAGGCAGGCAAGTAGTGATGAGGAGAGTGATGTGAGAGGCGGTGTTGCCAGGCTTCAGGGTCCTGAAGCAGACACTGTTGAGGAACCTGAGGAGGACATCAGTGAGGCGCAGACACTTGATGATGATGAAGCCGATCGCATTTGGGAGCCGGGTGCAGAAAGGGTTTCATCATCATCAGGAGAAGAGAGTTGCAGGTTGCCTGTGAGGCAGCAGCTGAGCCAGCAAGGGGGTAGCATGGTTAGCAGTGCGCATGGTGGCAGAAGTGGAAATTCTGGAGCCAAACGTGCCCAGGAAAGACCACCTGCTTCACGGCAGCCTACCATCCCGGGAGATAGTGGAACAGGGGTTCCTGGAGACAGTGACAGTAGCAGTCAATTAGTGTGGACTGTTGGTGGGAAAATTAGAAACTCGGCGGTGTGGCAGTTTTTCATAAAGCATCCGGAGGAGGTTCACATAGCCACATGCAAGATATGTCGGCAAAAGGTGAAGCGTGGCCAGGGTCTTAATGTTGGCACCATGGCCCTGCATCAACATATACTTCGCCACCAAAAAGCGGCCTGGGAAAACCATGGCTCCGTTGTAGTGGTCCAGCCTGCTTCATCACCCAGTGGCACGCTGCTCCCTGTTTCAACCAGCCAAGGCTCCACCACCTCAGCCGAAGGGAGCTGTGTGTCATATCCTCCTTCTGTCGGTCCAGATGCTCCTGCTCCTTCTACTTTTAGTCAGCCATTCCACCAACAATCCATCGGCGAAGCCATGTCCAAGAGAAAACAGTATGGACCCACTCAATCAACGATGCAGAAGCTGAATGTGCTCCTAAGTTGCTGGTGCTGCAGTCCCTCCTTTTTCAAGTGGTGGACTCTGCACCTTTCAGAGAACTGATGGCTTTTGCTGAGCCGAGGTGGAGAGTGCCAAGCCATCATTTCTTTGTGAAGAAGGCAGTGCCAGCCCTGCACAATTTTGTGGAAGAGAAGGAGGTCTAGTACTTGAGCCTGTCGGTGTGTACCAAAGTTCACGGCAGCACCGACGTCTGGAGTTGTAACTACAGTCAGGGAAAATACATGTCCTTTACGGCTCACTGGGTCAATGTGGTTCCTGCGCAGCCACAACCCCAACTCGGACAGGTCATGCCACTTCGTCCTCCATGCTCTCAGCCCGTTGGTCCTGTGACAGTGTGCGACTCCGCCTCCTCATCCTCCACCGTGTCCTCAGCCTCCACTGACCAGACAAGTCTCCGTGGCCCTTCAGCATTCCATGTGTGCAGGGCACGGCAGAGTCACGCTGTTCTTCACTTGGTTTGCCTTGGCAAAAAGAGTCAACCAGAGGAGGAACTGCTAAAAGTCATTCGTAAAGAAATTGGAGCATGGCTTACTCCGCAAAAACTGGAAATGGGAACTATGGTGACTGACAACGGAAAGGCTGAGCCATGCGCCCTGCATGGCACACATGTTCAATCTGGTTGTGAAGCAGTTCCTGAAGTGTTCCCCCCATTTACAAGACATCCTAGCAATGGGAAGGAAACTTTGCATGCACTTCAGCCACTCATACACCGCAAAGCACACCCTCCTTGAGCTGCAGCGTCAGAACGGTACCCACATGGTACCGGTACCGGTTGCCACACATTGGAATTCCACCCTCCATCTGTTGGACCGACTGTACGAACAGAGAAAAGCCATCACCGATTTCCTGATGATTCAAGCGGATAGGGGTACTCCCCTTTGTAACTTCAATGTGAACCAGATAGCAGCTCATACGTGACACCTGCCGTTTGCTCAGGCCCTTTGAGGAAGCCACATTATTAGTAATTCGCTAGGATTACGGGATGAACGACGTCATTCCACTGCTTAATATCCTACAACAAGTGTTGGAAACTGGAGACGTAACGCCTACATCTCACGACCACATGAGCCCTGTGGGGGCTGAACTGGAGGAGGAGGAAGAGGGGGAGGGGCACAGTGGAGCATAGTTTAGGCTTCGCCAAATGGGCGTTTTTTCTAGTAATCTGACAGGAGAGGAGGAGCAGGAGCAGCCAGAGGAGCTAGAGGGTTATGAGGAAGGCGAGACAGAGGACCCAGACACACTGTGGCAGTATGCAGTGGAGATGGAGGCAGGGAATCCCTCCGAATCACTTGCACAAATGGCACGATGCATGCTCACCTGCTTGCGTAGTGACAGCCGAATTGTCACCATTCGGCAGCGGGATGACTTCTGAATCTCCACCTTATCGGACCCTCACTACTGCCACAAAATAGGGGCCTTTTTTACACCCACTGAAAGGGAGGACAAAATGACCTACTACAGAGGCATTCTATGTAGTCAGTTGGCCGATGCTTATTGACGCCATCATCCATCCTCTTGCAGGTCTGAATCTGAAGGCCCCCTGCACTCACCTTCCACTGCCATGGCTGCTGGGGAGGGGTGGGGTGGCAGGAGCAGTATCAGCTCCATCAGCAGCAGCCTGAGTCTACAGTCGCTGATGAGTAGCATTATTTACCCGTATAGTGAAGCAACTCATCAGCAGCAGGTAAACCTGGAGCAGGACCTAAACCAGCAGGCGGTGACATACCATGGCATGCCCATACCAACACACCTTGAAGATCTGCTGGACTTCTGGGCAGCCAAACTTGATTTGTGGCCACAACTAGCAGAGTTTTCCCAGGAAAAGATGTCCTGTCCGGCCAGTAGTGTGCCATCAGAACGGTGTTTAGTGCGGCAGGGGCCATAGTCATCACAAGGACAACTCTTCCACGAAAAATGTGGAGAGACTGACCTTTATGAAGATGAATCAGGCATGGATCAGCCAGGATTTCTAACCACCAATGCCTGATGCATGAGAGTAGATTGACTATGGTGCCACACCAACACTTTACAAATATGGAGAGTGCTAAACAGATTTAAGGCGCTGCTCCCCAGTTACGAACATTTCTCTGTATCAGACATTTTTTCACCCACCTTCCTCACCGGGTACTGGTATTGCCACCCACCACACCACTCTGTCACCGGGTCACTTTCATGACTCCTGATGCTGCTGCTGCCACCTCTAGGCTGTTTCATTCCGCCACTTAATGGTCTCTTCTCATGCTTCAGCCAACTCCAGGCTGTGCCATTCATCCAATATATAGTTTACTGATGCTTCATCCAGCTCCAGTCTGTGTCATTCAGCAACTACATTACATAGTATTACATAGTATTACATAGTTAGTACGGTTGAAAAAAGACATACGTCCATCAAGTTCAACCAGGGAATTGAAGGGGTAGGGGTGTGGCGCGATATTGGGGAAGGGATGGGATTTTATCTTTCTTCATAAGCATTAATGTTATTTTGTTCCAGGAATGTATCTAACCCTGTTTTAAAGCTGTTAATTTTTCCTGCTGTGACCAGTTCCTGAGGTAGACTGTTCCATAAGTTCACAGTTCTGATGGTAAAGAAGGCGTGTCGCCCCTTGAGACTAAACCTTTTCTACTCCAGACGGAGGGAGTGCCCCCTCGTCCTTTGGGGGGGTTTAACCTGGAACAGTTTTTCTCCATATTTTTTGCATGGGCCATTAATATACTTATAAACATTTATCATATCCCCCTTAAACGTCTCTTCTCAAGACTAAACAATTGTAACTCCTTACATCGCTCCTCATAGCTAAGATGTTCCATGCCCCATATTAGTTTAGTCGCGCGTCTCTGCACCCTTTCCAGCTACACAGTGTCCCTTTTATAGGCTGGTGCCCAAAACTGAACAGCATATTCCAGGTGAGGCCGTACCAATGCTTTATAAAGAGGGAGTATTATGTCCTTGTCCCTCGAGTTCATGCCTCTTTTTATACATGACAATATCCTGCTGGCCTTGGAAGCAGCAGCCTGACATTGCATGCTATTCTGTAGTCTGTGATCTACAAGTACACCCAGATCCTTCTCTACCAGTGACTCTGCCAGTTTAATCCCCCCTAAGACATACGACGCATGCAGTTTATTAGTACCTAGATGCATAACTTTACATTTATCCACATTGAACCTCATTTGCCAAGTGGATGCCCAGACACTTAGTCTATCCAAGTCATCTTGTAACTTATACACCTCTTCTATAGACTGTACCATGCCACAAAGCTTGGTGTCATCTGCAAAGATAGAAAAAGAGCTGTTAATGCCATCCTCTATATCATTGATAAATAAATTAAACAACAGCGGTCCCAGTACAGAACCTTGGGGTACACCACTAATTACCGGGGACCAATCAGAGTACGAATCATTGACCACCACTCTCTGGGTACGATCCATGAGCCAGTGTTCAATCCAGTTACAAACTAAAATTTCCGAACCCAAAGACCTTAACTTACCTGTCAGATGTCTATGAGGGACAGTATCAAATGCTTTAGCAAAATCCAGAAACACTATATCCACAGCCATTCCTCTGTCAAGGCTTCTACTCACCTCTTCATAAAAGCAAATTAGATTGGTTTGACAACTTCTATCCTTAGTAAACCCATGCTGGTTATCACTTATAATACAATTATCCCCTATGTATTCCTGTATGTAATCCCTTATAAGTCCTTCAAACAATTTACCCACAATGCACGTTAAACTTACCGGTCTATAGTTTCTTGGGGAAGACCTAGAGCCCTTTTTGAAGATTGGCACCACATTCGCCTTGCGCCAGTCCCTCGGCACAATACCAGACACCAGTGAATCTCTAAATATCATGAACAGGGGTACAGATATTACTGAACTTACCTCTCTAAGAACTCTTGGGTGCAATCCGTCTGGCCCTGGAGATTTGCTTACATTTATATTACTTAACTTACCTTGTACCATCTCTGCATTAAGCCAGTTCAGTACATTACATGATGTGTTACCAGCACTGACCTATATACAAAGATCCCCCATGGGGTACCCGGGGTATTTAATTCATAAATTCCAATTCCCTTCAGGGTTAACAACCCCTCCGGGACTAAGACCCCCAACTAGGGTCACCCTTTTAAAACTTCACTTTTATTTATTATTTGTTAAGAACAGAATGAGGTGCAAAAAATAATACAAACGAAAGTGTTTAAAAACACAATATATAGGAATTGGATTGGTCCATTACTGGTTCCACTAATTCTGATTCACTAGGGGTTATATGTTAGGGACTTTTTATCATTGATCTGGATCCTAAGATTCCAATCTACATAGTCCACCTAACATGCACCTCCTCTATCTAATTTGCCAATTCCTATTATTGCTGTTTAAAAAGTGTTCCCTAGCATCCCCCCGACGTTTCGCTGGAAAGACCCAGCTTTATCAAGGTATAGGACACTAATGTTGGGAGTGGGTAATCACTGTGATATATATGTCCTCTGTTTGTAGGTGTGGTCACTTACCAATTCGTTTTGACCAATCAGGGACTGCCACATCACTATTTTGTCTCTTAGTTATGATTCTATATCCTGTTAACTTCTATCTTATTACCGGATCACTTCCGGGTTATCTAGGTCATGTGATATCCATTTCCATCCGAACCTATCAACAATCACGTTCCATCCTTATTTCTTACTTGTTTATAATTCATGGTCCAATCCAGATAGGTCTTGTAAGCTTTCCTCTTCTTACGTCACTGAACCAATGATGTTAGTGCGATCAGGCATGCGCATTAGTCCCGTCCTACCCCTTCTATCATACCACGACTTTCCTCTATGGTATTTCCGGCGCTTACGCACTGGGTTCAGTATTCCCATGGTAACAAATAAACATATCTTGGCGCTTGCGCACTATCTTCCGACTTATCAGTAATTGCGATCTTTCTCCACAGGGCTGGATGCGCACGCGCACTAAGGTGTTCCCGGTACTGGCGCATTAAATGTATGTTTCCATGGAGACAAATAAACAAATAAACAATTTAGCTCTCTGACAACTCTCAATCTCTCTATATGGTGTCATCTTATTATATCGTTATATCTATTGTATCTTCCTATTATATTATGTACTATACCGGGATTACTGAGGTTTATAACTATATCCTGACCATATTGTAATTATTACCCCCACATTTTGGTTACTAGGAGAAGTATAAGGAGATACAAGATAGTTTACTATATAGTAGCCTATCATCTTATTCGTTTATTTGTTAATTTACTTATAAGTAAATTCTTCCGGATCCAACCAATCCGGTCCACGGGGTAAGTATTACATGGTTTGGATATGTAAGGATGTGTGAATAATTTATCTTATTTCTTATTTCTCATTTTTATTCTTTTGGAGCAAGTCACTTTTCTTATATCAAGGACCCACCCAAATAATTACAGAAATGACCCTATACCAATTAACAGGGATATAGTTAAGATGACATTGGTAAATTACCCACTTCTTCCTTTGGTACTATTTTAACTATTATTCCACTCACTAAATTATTAAGTTAACTAAATATCAACCTATTTCATTCTAAAAATGCAGAGTAGGAAAAGCCTTCATTAAGACCATCAGGTGATCTACTCCTCAGACGGAAGATCCACCTGGCTTCTTCCCTTTGGAGGAGATTATCTATGTCTCCTTTTCTTGGCCCCAATTTAACTGTGGTAATTCCCCAGAATTGGATTGCTTCCAAACTATTCTTGTGTACACTTCTCATGTGTCTACATATTGGGGTCTCAGCATTGGTACGTATTGTACTCAGGTGTTTACCCACACGTCTCCTCAGTTGTTGAACTGTTTTCCCTATATACAATTTCGGGCAACCACATTTTGCTGCATAGACTACATTTTTACTATTACAGTTAATGAACTCCCTAATTTCATATTTCTTTCCATCAACTGGATTAATAAAGGATTTAGTCCGTGGCATGAACTTACAGTTCACACAATGGCCACAAGGATAAGAGCCTGGTGGTGGTATGGTTGAGAGCCAATTCAAATCATTGGCTACTTCTATATCCTTCTGATGGCTGTGTACAAGGATATCCTTGAGGTTAAAACCTCTCTTGTATGTTATGCTTGGTTTTTTACTTATTACTTCCTTGAGATCACTGTCCGCTAAGAGTATTGGCCAATACTTGTCCATAATTTTCCTAATTTGAGGGGAATATGCATCATACATCCCTATGCATCTTATAGTTTTTGGGGGGGGGCATGTTCTTCTCCTTTGTCCTCCAAAAGTGATGTCCTAGTTCTAGAATTTGTTTTATTATATGCCTGTCTCATGAATTTTTTAGGGTATCCCCGATTACAAAATCGTAACATGAGATTTTGGCTTTCCTCCCTGTAATCCTCTTCCTGCGAGCAATTCCTTTTTGCTCGCAGGTACTGGCCATAAGGTATACTCTTGCGAAGCGATCCTGGGTGCCAACTTTTCCAATCTAATAAGCTATTGGTAGCTGTGGGTTTCCTAAAGATCTTGGTTTGTATTCCCTTATTCTCATCTATTCTGATATTTAGATCCAGAAAATTGATAGATTTTCCTCCCACTTCGTGGGTAAATCTCATCCCTATTTCATTTTGATTTAAAATGTTTACAAATTCCAAGAATAGCGACTGTGATCCTTCCCAAAAAATTAAGATATCATCCAAATACCTACCCCAAAATAATATGTGCTCTGTGTAGTGATTCAAGGTGTCATCTCCAAAAACAAAATTGTGTTCCCACCACCCCAAAAATAGTGTAGCAAAGGTAGGTGCACAGGTGGTCCCCATAGCGGTACCTTTTACTTGTCTGAAAAAGGTACCCTGAAATAAGAAATAATTGTGTGTTAACAGAAACTCCAATAATCTAATTACAAATGTATTGTGGTCTAAAAAAGACCTACTTTTAGTGCTTAGATAGGATTCCGTGGCTTCTATACCCAAGTGATGTGCTATATTGCTATATAGTCCTTCCACATCTAAACTCATAAGTGAAGTGTGCTCAGTGACAATTAAATCATTAATTTTCTTAACTGTGTCTTTTGTGTCCTTAAGGTGTGATGGGAGTGTGGGGACAAAAGGTGCAAGAATTGTGTCCACATATTGGCTAATATTTTGAGTCAAATTGCTGTTCCCTGAGACGATTGGTCTTCCTTTTATTGGTGGATATTTTTTATGTGTTTTTGGCAGTGCGTAAAAGGTCGCTATTCTTGGACTTTTAATCAATAGGAATTTAAATTCTTCCTCAGAGATGAGATTATTATATTTCGCTGTCTCCAACAAGGTCCAACAGCACTGACCTGTCCAATGTCAGCTCCTCCTTTTTCCCTAGTATATACAGAACTAAAGAACCCATTCAGTAGCTCAGCTTTCTCTTTATCGCCTGTGGCAACCTCCCCATTATCATTATTAAGGGGTCCTACATGCTCTGTCCTTGGTTTTTTTGCATTTATATATCAAAAAAATATTTAGAATTAGTTTTGCTTTCTTTGACCACCTGTCTCTCATTTTGAATTTCTGCTGTTTTTATTACATTTTTACAGATTTTATTAAGCTCTTTGTACTGTTTAAATGTTATAGCTAACCCATCAGATTTGTATTTTTTGAAAGCAATTTTTTTGTTGTTTATTGCTCTTTTAACATAATTTGTCAGCCATGTAGAATTTAGTTTTAGTCGTTTATATTTGTTCCCCTTTGGTATATATTTAGCTGTATAGTTATTTAGAGTTGATTTAAAGATGTCCCATTTACCTGCTGTATCAGTATTTGAGAACACCTCCCCCCAGTCTATGTCCTGTAGTGCAGCTCTCAGCCCAAGGAAGTTTGCCTTTTTAAAGTTATATGTTTTTGCCTTCCCTGCCTGTCTTTGTTTTCTACATTTTAAGTCAAAAGTAACTATATTGTGGTCGCTATTACCAAGGTTTTCCCACACAGTTACATTACCAACCAGCTCTGCGTTGTTGGAAATGATCAGATCCAACAAGGCATCACTTCTTGTTGGGTCCTCCACAAACTGGCCCATAAAATTATCCTGCAATAAATTTAGGAATTGTCGCCCCTTTGTAGTTTTAGCCAACCCCGGACCCCAATCTATATCTGGATAGTTAAAATCTCCCATTATTACCACTGTACCTGCCCGGGCGGCCCTCTCTATTTGTTTATGCAGCCGACCTTCTATCTCTTCAGTGATATTAGGGGGTCTGTAGATTACACCAAGTATTATTTTTTCAGTATTTCCCTCCTTTTGTAATTCTACCCACAGTGATTCCACATCCTCAGAATCATCACACACTATGGCATCGTTCACACTGACTTTCATACCACTTCTAACATACAGACAGACTCCACCACCTTTTCTATTCATTCTATCTTTGCGAAACAATGTAAACCCCTGCAGATTGACAGCCCAGTCATGTGAGGAGTCCAGCCATGTCTCAGTGACCCCAACTATATCAATATGTTCCTCCAGTATCTAGGCCTCAAGCTTCCCAATTTTATTTGCTAGGCTTCTGGCATTTGTGAACATACACTTTACATTTCCATCCTTTATGTTATTGGGGTTAATGGGATTCAAGGGTGTAAGTTTTACTTTCCTATGAAGCCTATTTCTATTAACTATTCTAACCCCTCCCTCCGCTCCACCCCCAGGTACATTTATAATTCCCACCTTTCTATCTACACTATCTTCCCCCTCTTTGCTGTAGGTTCCCTCCCCCCAAGTCCCTAGTTTAAACACTCCTCCACCCTTCTAGCCATCTTCTCCCCAAGCACAGCTGCACCCTCCCCATTGAGGTGCAGCCCGTCCCTACGATCAAGTATATTATGTACATTTTTTTATGGAACTTGTATCTTTAAAACAAATGTAAAAAGTGATGCAACCCAGGGAAGGGTTAATTCCCACTTGTATATAAATCCAACTCCTCCTCTGCTTGTTATGCCTGATGAATCCGCACCTGCGGTGAAACGCGTTGCATTGTTTAAAGGGTACCTCTCATCAAATAAACTTTTGATATATTTTAGATTAATGAATGTTGAAGAACTTTCCAATAGCATGTTAATGAAAAATATGCTTCTTTCTATTGTATTTTTCCCGGTCAGTCCTGTCAGCAAGCATTTCTGACTCATGCTGGAGTCCTAAACACTCAGAGCTGCCAGCCTGCTTTGTTCACAGCCAAACAGGCTGTGAACAAAGCAGGCTGGCAGCTCTGAGTGTTCTCCTTTGTGAACAAAGCAGACTGGCAGCTCCTAGTGTTTAGGACTCCAGCATGAGTCTGAAATGCTTGCTGTCAGGACTGGTAGGGAGACCCCTAGTGGTCATTTCTTCAAAGTGGAAAATTAAATAGAACGAAGCATATTTTTTAGTAACATGCAATTGTAAAGTTATTCTGCATACATTAATCTATAATATATAAAAAGTTTTTTTTTATGAGAGGTACCCTTTAAATAAAATTCATTCTTCCCCCTACCTGTCGTGTCTACTCCTGACCAGCGCCACTGAATCCCATCAGCTCCAGAAGTCTTGTTGCTGCCATTGCAAGAGTTAATGGATTTTATATAAGTAGTATATAAAGTATTAGCAAGGGCTTACACTACATATCTGATAACCTGACTCAGGCCAGTGGAATAGAAGGGATGACCATTTCTGCCCTTTATACTTCACAGGCATGCTGTATCTCAGCATGTAGATCACTGTGCCCATGAGAAGGTGCAGACTACCACTATGTGCAGGTCTATGATAGGCTTGCCTCCTTTGATACAAAGTCCCCCCCCCCCCCCCCCCCACACACACACACACACACACACACACACTTGTGCAACCTTTTCATGTCAAAAACAGGCGTATGTTGTATAATTAATTTCCTCTACATGTTTTACAAAGAAAGTCAAGTGGTAATGTATTCCTATACAGTGACATAGGTCAGAGTATTGAGTAATACTTGTCCTGATGTATATGGGTAACTGAAGACTCTCTCTGCGCAATGTCCGCATGGAAATTTTCCAGACGGACATTCTGCTGTAGAAACATATCCTCAGACCTACTGTGAATGAAGCCTTGAAGGAGTTATCCAGGAATAGAAAAACAGAGCTAATTTCTTTAGAAAACAGCACCAAACCTGTCTTCAGGTTGTGGGCAGTATTACAACTTGGCTCCATTAACTTTAAAGGGGAACTCCGGTGGAAACAAATGGAAAACAAATGTTTTCAAACCAACTGGTGACAGAAAGTTAAACAGATTTGTAAATTACTTCTATTAAAAAATATCAAGCCTTCCAGTACTTATAAGCTGCTGTATACTACAGAGAAATTTGTGAAGTTCTTTCCAGTCTGACAACAGTGCTCTCGGCTGACACCTCTGTCTGTGTCAGGAACTGTCCAGATTAGAAGCATATCCCCATAGAAAATCTGTCCTGCTCTGGACAGTTCCTGACACGGACAGAGGTGTCGGCAGAGAGCACATCCTGTAGTTCAGAGCAGTTCAGTGTGCAGCTCATTCGGGTGTGTCTCTTTGTGTGTGCTCCAGAGACTTCCAGCAGACCAGAGCAGGTGTTTCATCAGCCTCCCCAGGAGTGTGGCAGCCTCCTCAGGAGTGCCTCCCTGCATGGCGTCCCTGGCCTCCACCTCTCGTTCTTCAAGGCTGGCGGGGGGTGGAGAGCAAACAGCAACAGCCTTTCCGGCTGGGGGGAGAAGATCTGGCAGAGTCTGCAGTAATGCAGGCTCTGCTCCCCCAGCAATGGGTGCCAGCCAGAGATCCGGCGGTGGAAGGAAGGCAAGGAGGAAAAGCTTGGAGTTGTGGGCTGAAAGAGGACCCAAGGAAACAAGTGTGACATACTGCTCCTGCATGACCGCGCGGTTTGCGGAGTAGGAGCAGTGTGGTAAAGAGCTCAGGCTGGCCAGAGAGGACCTGTGTGGAGCACAGAATCTCGCAAACACGTGTTCCAAAAAGAACCGGCCTGAGCTGAAGTGAAGAGTCACGGCACTGAAAAGTGAAATCAAGAAGTTGGAGGAAAGGAGGGCAGAGATCCTGGAGGGGAGCGGTCTCTTCCGAGAGAAATTGGAGAATAGAGACCTGTTTAGTGGCGGTGAAGAAAGGGAGGATGGTGGTGATGGTGTAAAGGAGGAGGAGGAGGAGAAGTTGGAGGAAAGTGTAAAGGTTGTGGAAGATAAGGACGCATTGCCTGTCCCTGCTCCCTATGACACCCGGACTCAGGACAATTACATCGAGCCGGCACAGGTGGCGCTGCCGCTTAGTGAAAGCGAAGAGGAAGATGTGGAGAGTGAGGCTGGGGGATTGCTGAGGGCTATAGTGATGCAGGAGTCCCCAGCCCACCTCCAGAATTTTACTTTTGGTGATGACCTGTGCGAGGATGTGGCAGTAAAGCACAGGTCAAAGAGGCAGAAGATCCAGGAATCCATACAATATGTGTTTGTTCCTTTCCAGCAGTCTGGACTAGCTGCAAAGCTGGTTCAGACCGCTGGCCCCCCCAGACTGCCAGACCCCGTTTCTGTGGTGGAATGGAGCCAGCATTGGGGGTACAGCATGGCGTCAGTAAAGGCTGTGGATGCAATAGATGTGAAGCCCACCCATCCTGCCGGTAGGGAGGGGCAGGATGGGCTCATGGTGGGCAGTGGCGAGGTAAGCTATGCTGCCGTGTGCTCGGGGGGGCGGTTCCCCGAGTGCTGTGAGTATTACCAGCACTGCGGGGCATTCCCCTGTGAGGGGGGGGGGAGTGTCCGGGTGCCGGTGGAGGAGAGTGGTAGGTCTGTGTGCTCGGGGGGGGGGCAGTCCTCCAAGTACTGTGTATTCTGTGGGCGCTGCGGGGCACTCCTCTGTGAGGGGGGGGGGAGTGTCCGGGCGCCAGCATCCTTCCCAGAACCCGTGTGGTCGGGCAAAACGGGTGCTGGCACTGTGGGAGGAGCTGGGGTGCGCCCGGAGGGGCAGCCCCAGACTCCGGAAGTGATTTCAGCTATGGAAAAGGAACCACCAGCATCAACCCCGGCAGCTAAGCCAGTAAAGAAGAGTATAATAAAACCTGCAACACTACAAGTCCCAGCCAGCCCAGAATCTGTTAGTCAGGATAAGAGTGCAGGATGTGAGAATGCTGAGTGTGGAAGTGTTGCGGATGAGAGGAGCGTATGCGGGAGTGTCAGTGCAGTCAATGATGGTGGGAGTAGTAGTGGTATGAATGGAAAGTCTGGTATGGATAGGAAGAAAGATGATGAGAGTAGTGTTGTGAATGGTGTTATTAGTGGTTCTGGGTCAGGTTCTGGGTTTGGTCCGGCTGCCCCCCCCCCCGGTAGTGACTGCTCCTAGGAGCTATGCTAATGTCACTACCGGGGGTTCAGGGGGGTCCCCGTCTGTGTCCGGCCCTGGGGACCATTTGCAACAGCGCCTCCTGGAGGCTCTATGCAGGGGTGACAGGTCGATTCAGGTAGAGGGAAGGGGTGAGGTCGACCTGTCTTTCTGGATAGAGAGGCACGGTTTGGGGGCTTTCCGAGAGCGGAATGGAGAGGTGCCGACACCAGGGCAGGACAATAACCGTAGGAATGTGGTCCGTCTGATTTGGAGGGGCGAGGATGCGTGTCCACCTTGCTCTAAAATGGTTGAGCTCCTCCTCCAGATGGAATTCAGGGCGAGTGACATCTTTGCCCTGATTCACCCCTACGGATCGTCTGAGTTTGACATCAGTTTCGTTCGGCCGGAGGGTCTTGAACTCTTCTGGTGGCGAAGAACTTGAACTCTACGAAGTGGCGAAGAACGAGCTCAGCTGGCAGGATTTCCCTGTAAAGGCAATTTCCCGTCAGAACTCTGTCAAGAAAGTGACCGTTTTGACCCGTAACAAGTCGCTTTCTTGTTATGACATCATGACCTGGCTCGGACGTTATGGGGATGTGACGGACATCCCCAAGAAAAACTTTAATGAGCACGGGATCTGGTCCGGGGCCTGGACGTTTTCCGTCAAACTCAAGCGTTCAAGGAGTATGGTTGTCCACATTCCGTCAGCCTCCTTCCTTGGACGTGATAGGATCCAGGTCTTCTACCAGGGGCAGCCTAAGGTCTGTCACAGGTGTGGCAGCCCCACCCACATTAGCACAGCCTGTACTGTGCAGGTCTGCGCTTTGTGTGGTGGGGTGCGTCATCTGGCCGCATCCTGTAGACAGATCAGGTGCCACCTGTGTGGTGTCCTTGGACACCCTTTCAGCCAGTGATGGGGGGTAGCTCCGGACCCTGCTCCTGAAGCTGGCCCTGTAACTGCTGAAGCCCTGGAGGAGAATGTGCTGGATGAGGAGATCAGGAGACTTCACAGAGAGGATGGCAATATGGCCGACCCTTCCGATTCCTCCCACTATGAAAGTGTGGATGAGGAGAGTGGGGTGAGGCCCAAAAAGAAAGTTAAGGGCAAAAGGAAAGGGAGAAAGAAGAGGTCAGAGCCCTCTGTTCCTTGTACTGCGAGCCAGGTCCAAAACGGAAGCCTGACTGCCCCCCCCCCTCTGATTGACCTGTCAAACCGGTACCTCGTCCTCGATACCATCTCCTCTCCCTCCTTGGAGGGGGAGGGCGAGGTGCCTAGGGAGAAGGAGCCTCTGGGGGGAACTGAGCCCTGTCCTGTTGAGGCACCTTCCTCAGAGGGCAGGGCTCGACCAGGGCCGGACGGAGACGGGGACCATATGGATCAATCTGAATCTAAAAAAAGAACTAAGAGTGGTCCTGCCCTCTCATCTTCTTCCGGGGATGAGGGGACCAAAAAGAATAGGAAGCAAAGGTAAAGGATGTGGCTGTCTAATTTAATCACCCTGTATGGCGGCACTCACCCCTTTGACGCTGGCATCTATTAATTGTGCCAGCATAAAGTCGGATACGGCTAGATTCGCAGCCTTTGATTTTCTTGGCCGTGTTGAAGCCGACATTTTCTTTTTACAGGAGATCAGGTTGTCAGATCTAGCCTCTCTGGTAAAAGCCAGAAGAGAGTGGAGGCACGGTCCCTCCCACTGGTCTTTTGCGGCTGAGCCGTATAGTGGGGTGGCGGTCCTTTTTACCGCTCCTGTTGAATGCCGATGGGTTATTGAATAAGAAATGGGGAGGTGCCTGATCTTAGATGTCTTCATGAAGGGACAAGAGCTCTGGCTCATTAACATCTACGCCCCGCAAACTAAACGGGGTCGTAAAGATCTCTTTATGAGGATTAAGTCCTTTCTTTTTACGAGTCGGCAGGTGATCTTTGGATGGGACTTCAATAATATCACGAAGTCCCAAGATAGGAGAGGCTCCAATGGTCCGCTGACTTGCGATAGTGTGGCACTGATTAGCATAGCTAGAGAAGCTCGCCTAGAGGACGCCCACATCCGGAGCCCCTCAGGCCACGCGGGTTTCACCTATCATCAAGGTAGTCGCAGGTCTAGGATAGATAGGTTTTATTTAAAGGAGGAAGCCATCTCTTCTGCAGTGACCGTGGTTGAGGTGGAGTTCTCCGATCACTGTATGATTTTGTTTATCCTGAATGTTTCAGAGACCCCCCGGATGGGAAAAGGTTATTGGAAGCTGAATTCGTCCCTCCTGGAGGAAGCGGAGATAAGACAGTCCTTTGAGGATTTTCGTCAGAGTTAGGTACCTTTACTGGGCCTATGTAGTAGTAAGTCAGAGTGGTGGGAGATGTTCAAGAAGCAGGTTGCGAGGTTCTTCCACCAGGTCTCGAGCCTCAGGTCCCTGAACAGGTATCGCTTGTATCAGGGTCTGAGGAGGAAACTCAAGCTTCTCGTTTCGACTGGAGGTAGCCGAGAGGATATCTCCAGAGTGAAATCCTTGCTGATGAGGTGTCAGTACGATAGGCACGTATCTTTGGTTTTTGAGAGGGATTTCGGGAAGTACCGCTCGCCCGATCCTTACAGAAACTATAAGATGTCAGTGAGTAGTAAAAATCATTTCAGGACTGATTGATAGTACAGGATCTCTGAATCGGTCCAGATCAGGGATCTTGAAGGTCGTCAGATCCTTATACTCGCACCTCTTGGAGGATCTAGATCACCTCTTGAAGGATCTAGATCGAGACAAGATGTCGGTTTTCCTGACTGAAACCATTCCTGAGCCAGGGGTAGACCCCTCTTTTGATGTTTTGGCAGAAAAAATCAGGGAAGAGGAAGTGAGACTGGCGACCGAGGGGCTTGCCCCTAAGAAGTCGCCAGGTCCGGATGGCTTAACATCCGAGTGGTACAGGACCTTTAAGGAGTCTTTAGCTCCCCTCTTGACTGAGGTATTCAATGAGTGTCTCTCCTCGGGCACTCTGCCGAAGTCAATGAGGAGGTCAGCCCTGATTCTTCTCTCAAAGGGTAAAGATCCCGGCCGTATTGAGAATTGAAGGCCCATAGCTCTTCTCAATAAGGACAGGAAGCTTCTGGCCTAGATACTGTTTAATCGGTTGGTGAAGTTTGTACCCCGGCTCCTTTCGGAAGCCCAGCACTGTACTGTTCCAGGCCGAAGCACCTTAAGTGCTGTCCTTAGTGTCAGGGAGGCAGTGGAGCGGAGTAGTGAAGGTCTCTGGAAGGGGTACTTGCTGTCCTTGGATCAGGCCAAAGCATTTGATCAGGTGAACCACAAGGACCGCTACTCGGAGGCATCTGGGTCTAAGGTCAACCGGGATAAGTGTGAGAGTCTCTGGCTGGGAGGGGGGGATCCCACGTTTGATCTCCCGGACACCCTCCCAGGGCCCCAAGAATCAGCAAAAGTCTTAGGCATCACATTCGGCCAGGATGATTATCCCACCAAAAACTGGGATGGTAAGTTCCAGGATGCCGCCCAGAAGGTGGACCAGTGGATGGGTTGGTCTATGAACCTCAGGGAAAGGGTACACCTGATCAAATCGTACCTGCTCCACTTGTTTATTTATCTGGCCAGCGTATGTATCTTGCCAGAGGCTTACTACACTAGGATCTACAGCCTGTTTTTCCAACTGTTATGGGGGAACAGGAGGAACCTAGTCAAGAGGGAGGTTACGTACCGCACGAGGAGACTAGGGGGTTTATCTATGGTAAACCCTGTGGTGTTCTTTACGAACACGTTCCTTAAAGCTAACATCTCAAACCTCTGGTCAGAGAGGGCTCCTTCATGGGTGCTCTCCTGCAGGGAATGGTTTCGGCCTTTCTTCCAAGAATGGGAGAGAGGAGGGCGAGTGAAGGACCTCCGTACGCCCCATGGATATCTTCCGGCTTACGCTACCCCGACTCTGAAGGCGATACGTCGGTGGGGTCTGGGAGTGTGGGAGATCAGGACCCAGTCAAGGCAGTTCCTTGACAAACGGGTTCTGTTGACCCACTTCCAGAAGCCTCTGGCACTCAGGGACTGCCCAGGTCGGGATCTGAGGGTGGGGTTGTATCTTTTAAACATGAAAAGGATCCCCCAGAAGTTTTGGGACTTGGCCTTGCACTGCTTTCAGGGGAAGCTATATGTAAAGGACAACCTGAAGTGTAGGAACTCTGATAACCGGGGATGTCCCCGAGAAGAGTGCGGGGATACGCTGGAAAGCATGGACCACTTCCTGCTTCATTGTCCCTTTAATATAGGGGTTTACAACAGGGTGGGTGCTTCCATCGGTTGGAGTCAACTTGCCGGCCTTAGCTATCCGGAGTTGGCTTATGGGGCATTCAGGACCCTGGGTGGCCGAGATCGGGGCACTTTATTCTTAGTTAGCTTAGTGGTTAGGTACTACACGTGGCATGCACGGTGTTTGGTATCGACCCAACAGAAAGTCCTCTCCGAGGTGGACGTCCGTAGGAATATCACCGGTGACCTCGGGAAGATCAGGTATTTGGAGTATGGCAGTCTTGGTACCAGCATGGCTTCTCTCCTATGGAGAGGTTTTTCTTTTGATGTGCCCTAGGTACTAGGCCCTTAAGGTGAAGTACCTTAATTATGGCCAGGGATAGTGTATATATCTTAGGGTGAGTATAGGGTCAGTTTCATGAAGGGATATCGATAGGGTTAGAGGTTGATTGAGAGAGGAATTTAAATTTAATTTTATCAGGATTGCCATCCTTCTTCCTGGTGGGGGCTATGCATGTCACCTTAGCCTTTTGTTTTGTTTTCTATGGATGGATTGTAAAGGGCTTGCAGGCAACCACACTTGGGCCTTGTGGTTTTTGGTGTATTGTATTGTTAATATTGCTTTGTTGTAGAGTATGTATATATTGTTTTGTATATATTGTTCTGTTTACATTAGGTGGGTAGGGGTGTATTTTAGTTTGGGTGGGGGGTTTTCGAGGGTGGTGGTGGTGTGTACCCAGGACTGGACTTTTGCAGTGGGTACTTTTTGGGGTCTGGTATGGGTCAGTTGTGGACAAAAACTGTGACCTATGGACTCTGACCCATGTCCATGGGGAGTGGTGGGTGATGGGATAGTTTAGTATAGGTTGTATTTCTGTGTTATTGAGTTGTTTGTTATGTATATTCTGTATGGTTTTATGTATACATTTTTTTTTGTATAATGTCATAGTTATTTTGAGAGAAAGGCAGTCGGATCAGTTTTCAGTTATTATAGTATTGTGTTAAGAGTATTCATTCCTTTAGTTACATGAGCGTGATGTTGTTATTTTCTTTGGTATTTTTATGTTTGTGTCCTAGTGTGGATTAGTTTTTGTTTGTGGGTATATGTGTGTGTGTGGGGGGGGGGGGTGTTAGGGGAGGTTTAAAAAAATAAAAAAATGTAATTGTTTTCCAAGTTGGATTATTTTAGTTACAGCAGCTAGCCATATTTTTGTTTTGTTACGGGGAGGGGAAAAAAATAAAAAATTTGCGAGGTTATGTTTCCTAGTTTGGATATTTTTTGTTTTTTATCACAGCGAAGAAAGCTTTATTTATGTTCATTAGGTGTGTGTGTGTGTGTGTGTGTTGGACTGTAGTAGGTAATGATTTTTTTAATTTTTTAATTTTATTTTTTTGTTTATCTGGACTGGCCGGTTAGGAAGGTTTAAGTTGTTCTTTTGAGACGGATAGTTTGTTTTTATGTTCAGTTTTGTTAATTTTGTTACAGTGAAATGAACTTGTTTTGTGTTTTGTAAAGTTTTGTACTTTTATAATAAAAAAGAGTGTCAGCAGAGAGCACTGTTGAGCAGCAGTATCATGATTCACTTGAGTTACTGGTGAGCACTAGACCCTATGGAGTTCACACATGAACTTCTTTGTAACCTACAGTCACCTAGAACCAGGATTTAGTTTAACCAACACATATTATATACATGGTATATTTCCAAAATAGTCACCTCTCAGAATTTTTCTGCCATTTCATAGCATCTGCAAACAATGTAATAACTGAATATCCATCAAACTACAATTGTGCTATTAAAACCACCTACTGCTTCTGCCGTATTCCCAGGTAACAGATCATAACCACATGTGGTGTAATCCCTTACCCACGAGCAGCCGAATAGCAAAATGTGATGTGGTTTTCGACAGTGGCATAAGCTGCACCATAAATTTGGGCACTGAAACATTTGAGAATAAAATGAAACTGGGGTATTGTATTGCACAGGAAAACATACAAGTTATGGGGTGTATATGTCATATGGCATAAGCTGGGCAAAACAATTAGGTGCTAAAAAGGCGGATGAATTTGAATTTCTTTTCTGTTAATCTGCTCCATCCATTTCATATTAAAGGGGTTGTCCACTGAAATTTTTTATTTAACAAAACAAAACAGCTTCTACTCATCTCCCTCAGGTAATCTGCTTCTGGTCTCCACCACCGCGGTACTTCACAGAGCTGAAGACCGCCTGTAACATTGTTGCTCAGCCAGTCACTGGCCTCAGCAATGTCCCACCCCAGTCAGTGAATGGCTGAGCAGCAACATGGTGTGGAGCCTCCAGCTACATGAAGTGCAGCAGCGGGGACTGAGAACCGATACCAGAGGGTACAAGGGAGATGAGTAGAACCTTTTTTTGTTTTATTATGCAGTCTGAGAACATTGGTAAACTAGAAATTTTCAGTGGATAACCCCTTTAAAAACTAGAAAACACCTGTGGGGTTAAAATACTAACTATATAACTACTAGTCTATAATGGCATAAGCTGGGCACAAAATGAATGCCATTAAAATGGCACAACTTTGATAGATGCATAATTTTCACTGTGCACTATTCCAAAATTCTTAAGACGTACTGTAAAGTACACAGGAGTCCTTTACAATGCTACGTGCCCTTGTGGTTTGATTTATGTAGGATTAACCACAAGAGAGTTAAGGAGAAGGATGAGAGAGCATGTTTTGGGAATCCAAGCGGCAAAAGATGAGGTAGACCTAAACAACCTCACCACCATTCCACGACACTTCAAGATTCACCAAAATTCAGACCCCTCTGGACTACAGGTGAGGGGCATTGACCAGGTTTTTACTGGTATTCAAGGGGATGAATGGAGAATTCGATTAGCCCAGATGGAGACTAGGTGGATATATAGATTGGAAACTATCCAACCAAGGGGACTTAATGAATCTGTAAGCTTTGCTCCTTTTCTATAATATCTTTAGGTGCTTTATTGGGGCCTCCACCAGAGTAGTTTTACATGGTCCAGTGTTTTGTGGTACCTGATTGGATCCACTTTTAACAATGGATTTTAGTAGTTTTTAACAGTGGTTTTGTGTGTATCTATGTTTAGTTTGTCTCCTTTTTTTCTTTTCCCTCTCTAGGCAACCTGTCATTTGTCTACATCTGTTCCAGGGACCTCATCGTTTTCAAGACCATTCATTGCTATCTTGCCATAAGTTATGATGATGCATCTTGCCTGTATCCTCCCATATACTAATCCATTTTAGCATTTATATACACCAATAATCTGTTCTTATTAATTTACACTGCACCCATATATATTTAAAAAAATAATGTTTTTATATATTTTTACACCTAGGTCTCCAGCACTTGGCACTTTTGTTGCACTTATGCACTTTATAGGCCTATTGAGTAGTTGTATCACACATCATCTATTTAATTCATTTTTTAATGTATACTTTTCATGTACCAAATTTTTTTTTACGTATAATCATCTCAGATGTCCCTTGTGCACATTTATATATTTTGTTACATATTCATCACTCTCTGTTCATGTCCCATATTCACATACACCTTAAAAATGTTTTTATTTATTTTTTTTACTTATATTGCTCTCATCCCACACAAACACAATTTTTACACATCTGTATGCATTTTGCGATTATTTTTACCCTTTTTTATGTTTATATATTTATATTTTTATTCCTTTTAGGTACACAATCCTTGTGGAGGTTGTGTGGGTTATATCTTTCTTGGTGATGGTAAGTGTGCATTCACGTTTTTCACCTTTGTTGATTCTCATTTCTTCACTTGTCACTCACCTTCACCAGTGGTGCTTCTATTTTGTTCTTCTTCCTTGCATGCCTTTATTTGTATAAGCGTTATCACGTCCTTTATGTTCTGATGGTTATTTACTTGCGCATGCGCGATCGCTTCAGGTTCTCGGTCATTGTTTCTTGTTACTATGGCAGCGATGCTTTCATTAGCGTGCGCAGGCCATCAAGCTGATAGATCACATGACCGCTACTGTTCTGCGCTATGAGCGATACCATAGCTCTATGCGCACACAGTCTGGCACCCGGTCATGTGATTTATCACATGAAGGGCGCTTTGAGCGCACGGAGCTTGCTGTTCCGGCACAGTAACATTGCATACCGCATATGGAGAACGCTACATGGGGTAAGTGATGTTTTACCTCCATGTCATCTTAAGCCAGGTGTATCAGATTTGGGAACAAGATAGCCACAACTGATTGGTCAGCCTTCATATAAATAGCTAGTGAGACTGCCAAAAGACACGCCTCCTGACGAGGCAGGTGCAAAAATGCTTTTGGGGCTGAGGTAAGGAGGTCAGGGTGTACTATCATTTCAGACTGCTTCTTGTATCATTATATGCTTCTCTTATGTTTTGTTCTCTGCCATGCTCAATTATTCATTGTAATATTACTACCTTTACTTTCTATGGGCATGTCAGAGCGTCATCCTGCATCATGTATTAAGTACCCATGTGACCCCATTCTGATGATTATATACTCTCCTACCTCGCTATCTATCCTCCTGTATTTAACCGTTCTACCTCTCCAATATATGTATTTTACATGTTTTTATGTGTTGTTCTCAATAAAGATTTGATAGTTGTTATCATTATACTCTAGTCTATAGTGTTTGGTGTTGATGTACTGTAAAGTGTCATGTCAGATTTTAAAAACAGGGCAGTGTCTTAAAGGTGAAAATTGGCTGCATCCATGAAGGGTTAATGAAACTGGAGAATAATAGAGTAAGGCTAAGCTTCCACTTGTTTTTTTTTTTTCTGGCAGTTCTTGGAAAACTACCACTGTTTTGAGCCAAAGCCAGAAGTGTAATTTCTTCCTTTATATGTCCTATTCCTTTTGAATACATTTCTGGCTTTGGGTCAAAAACTGCAGTGGCAGTTTTCCAAAAACTGCTAGAAAAAAAAACCAAGTGGAAACTTAGCCTAAATCTGCTCACAACCATTCCAAACTTCTATCTAGAAGCAGCACAGCCTCGTGTGTGGAAGCTCGGAGATAGACGCGGGGGCCATGTCTCCAGGTGAGGCAATCAACAGGAAAAGCACTGAACTTCCAGCTCCCAACAGGTAAAATCCAAGACTTTATTAATATTCCATATTAAAATCCAAGTGTAACATGGTGAGATAAAAGCATACAAAGGAAATGCACCAATGCATTTAGACTTGTTAACAAGTCTTAATCATGGCACTGGTTTATGGCACAGACATGCCATTATATACCCTGCATTTCAAAATGGAAAAGCATGGTATATAATGTCATTTTTGTGCCATAAACCAGTGCCATGATTAAGACTTAACAAGTCGAAACGCATTGGTGCGTTTCATTTGTATGCTTTTATCTCACCATGTTACACTTGGATTTTAATATGGAATATTAATAAAGTCTTGGATTTTACCTGTTGTTGGGAGCTGGAAGTTCAGTGCTTTTCGTGTTGATTAATGAAACTCAGAGTGCAATAATGTAGCGCTTTACTGTCAACATATTTAATTACAAGATAACAGGCCCTGGGACCGAGCATCAACATAGCTTTAACACATAGGCTTCTGTAAATACCAATTGATTTTAGTGATGTTGTGGTTGTCCATACATGTACTCATCTCTCATAGAAACACAGCTTCAACAAGGGTCTCAGCTCTTGTGTGGTGTCCACAAGGAGGGTGGGTGAAGTATTTTCGGGCAGGTCGGAGTACCTTTATCAAAGTATATGGTGTACATGACAGATTTATGGTCTGGCTGAACTCTGTATTTCCCCTGTGGACTCTTGCATCTTTTTTTTAGTTAAGGGTCTGCACAATTAGGAAAGTCATTGAGCCTGAGGTACACTATGATAAGGCATTTGAGTGCTTCTGTACTTGTGATTGTATGTACAAAGAATGTGATTTAGACACATAGGTAAAAATAAACACTTTACTGAAAATCCCCTAAGTGTACCAATACAATACAAATTTAATGTGTACCAATACAATAAAATCTCCTAAAATGCAACACAGGGCTGTGATCACAGCGCTTGACTCAGAACTGACCATTAGAGATGAGCGAATTTTTAAAAAATTTGATTCGGCTATTGGTGGCCGCATGAGGAGACCACATAGTGGTTTAATGACACAGCCTTGAGTTGGCGGCAGCATATAGTGGTTGAATAACACAGCCTGGAGGTGGCAGCAGCATGAGGAGAACATGTAGTGCCTGAATGACACAGCTTGGAGTTGGCGGCAGCATTAGGAGATCATATAGTGGCTGAATGACACAGCGTGGAGGTGGCGCAGCATGAAGAGACCATATAGTTGTTAAATGACACAGCGTGGAGGTGGGGCAGCATGAGGAGACCATATAGTAGCTGAATGACACAGCATTGAGGTGGCGGCAGCATGAGGAGAACATATAGTGGCTAAATGACACAGTGTAGAGTTGGCTGCAGCATGAAGAGAATATATAGTGGCTGATTGACACAGCATGGAGTTGGCGGCAGCATGAGGAGGCCAAATAGTGGCTGACTGACACAGCCTGGAGTTTGCGGCAGCATGAGGAGAACATGTAGCGGCTGAATGACACAGCCTGGAGGTGATGGAAGCATGAGGAGACTGTATAGTGGCTGAATGACACAGCCTGGAGTTTGCGGCAGCATGAGGAGAACATGTAGCGGCTGAATGACACAGCCCGGAGGTGATGGAAGCATGAGGAGACTGTATAGTGGCTGAATGACACAGCCTGGAGTTGGCAGCAGCATGAGGAAACCTCATAGTGGCTGAATGACACAGCCTGGAGGTGGCCGCAGCATGAGGAGATCATAAAGTGGCTGAATAACACAGCGTGGAGTTGGCGGCCACATGAGGAGACCATGTAGTGGCTGAAGGACACAGAGTGGAGGTGGTGGCAGCATGAGGAGACCATATAGTGGCTGAATGACACAGCATGGAGGTGGCGGCAGCATGAGGAGACCAAATAGTGGCTGAATGACATAGTCTGGAGTTGGCGGCACCATGAGGAGAACAAATAGTGGCTGAATGACATAGCCTGGAGGTTGCGGCAGCATTAGGAGAACATATAGTAGCTGAATGACACAGCCTGGAGGTGGCAGAAGTATGAGGAGACCATATAGTAGCTGAATGACACAGCCTGGAGGTGGCGGCAACACGAGGAGACCACATAGTGGCTGAATGACACAGCCTGGAGTTGGCAGCAGAATGAGAAACCACATAGTGGCTGAATGGCACAGCTTGGAGGTGGCGGCAGCATGAGGAGACCATATAGTGGCTGAATGAAACAGAGTGGAGTTGGCTGCAGTATGCAGAGACCATATAGTGGCTGAATGACACAGCATGGAGGTGGCGGCAGCATTAGGAGAACATATAATGGCTAAATGACACAGAGTGGAGTTGGCGGCAGCATGAGGAGACCATATGGTGGCTGAATGACACAGCCTGGAGGTGGAGGCAGCATTAGAAGAACATATAATGGCTGAATGACACAGCCTGGAGGTGGCGGATGCATGAGGAGACCATATAGTGGCTGAATGACACAACATGGAGGTGGCGGCAGCACGATGAGACCAAATAGTGGCTGAATGACACAGCCTGGAGTTGGCGGCACCATGAGGAGAACAAATAGTGGCTGAATGACATAGCCTGGAGGTTGCGGCAGCATTAGGAGAACATATAGTAGCTGAATGACACAGCCTGGAGGTGGCGGAAGTATGAGGAGACCATATAGTGGCTGAATGACACAGCCTGGAGCTGGCGGCAACATGAGGAGACCATATAGTGGCTGAATGACACAGCCTGGAGTTGGCAGCAGAATGAGAAACCACATAGTGGCTGAATGGCACAGCTTGGAGGTGGCGCCAGCATGAGGAGACCATATAGTGGCTGAATGAAACAGAGTGGAGTTGGCTGCAGCATGAAGAGAACATATAATGGCTAAATGACACAGAGTGGAGGTGGCGGATGCATGAGGAGATCATATAGTGGCTGAATAACACAGCATGGAGGTGGTAGCAGCAGGAGGAGACCATATAGTGGTTTAATGACACAGCCGGGAGTTGGCAGAAGCATATAGAAGATGAATGACACAGCCTGGAGTGTGCGGCAGCATGAGGAGAACATGTAGTGGCTGAATGACACAGCCTGGAGGTGGTGGAAGCATGAGGAGACCGTATAGTGGCTGAATGACACAGCCTGGAGTTGGCAGCAGCATGAGGAAACCGCATAGTGGCTGAATGACACAGCCTGGAGGTGGCCGCAGCATGAGGAGATCGTAAAGTGCCTGAATAACACAGCATGGAAGTGGTGGCAGCATGAGGAGACCATATAGTGGCTGAAGGACACAGAGTGGAGGTGGTGGCATCATGAGGAGACCATATAGAGGCTGAATGACACAGCATGGAGGTGGCGGCAGCATGAGGAGAACATATAGTGGCTAGGTGACACAGTGTAGAGTTGGCAGCAGCATGAGAAGAACATATAGTGGCTGAATGACACAGCCTGGAGTTGGTGGCACCATGAGGAGACCACAAAGTGGCTGAATGACACAGACTGGAGGTGGCGGCAGCATTAGGAGAACATATAGTGGCTGAATGACATAGCCTGGAGGTGGCGGAAGCATGAGGAGACCATATAGTGGCTAAATGACACAGCCTGGAGGTGGCGGCAGCATGAGGAGACCACATAGTGGCTGAATAACACAGCCTGGAGTTGGCAGCAGAATGAGGAAACCACATAGTGGCTGAATGACACAGCTTGGAGGTGGCGGCAGCATGAGGAGGCCATATAGTGGCTGAATGACACAGAGTGGAGTTGGCGGCAGCATGGGGAGACCATATAGTGGCTGAATGACACAGCATGGAGGTGGTGGCAGCATGATGAGACCATATAGTGGCTGAATAACACAGCGTGGAGGTGGTGGCGGCAGCATGAGGAGACCATATAGTGGCTGAATGACACAGTGCTGAGTTGGCTGCAGCATAAGGAGAACATATAGTGGCTAAATGACACAGCCTGGAGTTGGCAGCAGCATGAGGAGACCAATAGTGGCTGAATGACACAGCCTGGAGGTGGCAGCAGCTTGAAAAGAACATATAATGGATGAATGACACAGCCTGGAGGTGGCGGATGCATGAGGAGACCACATAGTGGCTGAATGTCACAGCTTGGAGTGGCTAAATGACAACACCTGGAGGTGTCGGAAGTATAAGGAGACTATATGGTGGCTGAATGACACAGCCTTGAGGTAGCGAAAGCTTGAGAATCCATACAGTGGCTGCATGACACAGCATGGAGGTGGCGGTAACATGAGGAGACAAAACAGTACCTGAATAAGACAGTCTGGAGGTGGCAGCAGCATAAGGAGACTATATAGTAGCTGAAGGACTCAGCATGGAGGTGGCGGTAGCGTGAGGAGACCATACAGTGGCTGAATGACACAGTGTGGAGGTGGCGGCAGCATGAGGAGACCACTTAGTGGCTCAATGACACAGCCTGGAGTTTGCGGCTGCATGAGAACATTTAGTGGCTGAATGACACAGCCTAGAGGTGGCGGAAGAATGAGGAGACCATATGGTGGCTGAATGGCACAGCGTGGAGGTGGTGGCAGCATGAGGAGACCATATAATGCTTGAATGACACAGCGAGGAGGTGGCGCCGCATGAGGAGAACACATAGTGGCTGAAACACACAGCTTGGAGTTTGTGGCAGCATGTGGAGAACATATAGTGGCTAAATGACACAGCCTGGAGGTGGCGGAATA
The DNA here is from genome assembly GCF_029499605.1 of Hyla sarda. Classification (NCBI taxonomy): domain Eukaryota; kingdom Metazoa; phylum Chordata; class Amphibia; order Anura; family Hylidae; genus Hyla; species Hyla sarda. The sequence goes on along the minus strand of NC_079195.1, from coordinate 143,338,565 downwards.
ATGAGGAGAACATATAGTGGCTTAATGACACAGCCTGGAGATGGCGGAAGCATGAGGAGACTACATAGTTACTGAATGACACAGCCTGGAGTTGGCGGCAGCATGAGGAGACAACATAGTGGCTGAATGACACAGCCTGGAGTTTGTGACAGCATTAGGATAACATATTGTGGCTGAATGACACAGCCTGGAGGTGGCGGAAGCATGAGGACACAATAGAGTGGCATAATGACACAACGAGGATGTGGCAGCAGCATGAGGAGACATATAGTGCCTGAATGACACACCCTGGAGGTGGCAGCAGCATGAGGAGAACATATAGTGGCTGAATGAAACAGCCTGGAGGTGGCAGCAGCATGAGGAGACCATATGGTGGCTGAATGAAACAGCCTGGAGTTTGCTGCAGCATAACCACAACTCTCTGACCACAACATGGCTGCCGCAGGTGAGAAAAGTGTACAGACCGAGGACGGGAGGGGGGTGGGATGTGTGTATTATGTATGTATGTATGATGTGTGTAATATGTATGTATGGTGTGTATTATATGTATGTATGGTGTGTGTAATATGTATGTATGGTGTGTATTATATGTATGTATGTATGATATGTGTAATATGTATGTATGATGTAAGATGAATCAGAGCAAAAGAAAAAAGAAAGTTTCCTCCAGCTCTTCCAAGGATAACGATGCTTGTAGTATTAAAACATCAAATCTTTAATCTGTATGCATTAAAAATAGAAAAAGGTGGACATCATAAAAGAAAAGTGAAACTCCAGTGCGTTTTGGGCTACATATAGCCATGATTAAGAGCTAAAAACGTGTTGGAGTTTCGTTTCTCTTTTATAAATGATGTCCACCTTTTTCTATTTTTAATGTATACAGATTAAAGGTTTGATATTTCAATACTACAAGCACCATGAAAGAGGCAACTTTCTTTTTTCCTTTGTTCTGATACACGGGACACAGCCCAATCTCTGCAGTCAGTGCTCTTCTACCAGCAAATATACTAAAAACTACTACAGCACCGACCCGGTAGCTGAAATAACATTTTTTTTATTTTTATGTATTATGTATGTATTTTATATTATGTATGTATTATGTGCCCAATCCCCCACACAGAACCCATAGCACCCCTCAAACACACACAGCACCCCTCAAACACACACACACAGCACCCCCCCCCCCCCCCCACACACACACACACACACAGCACCTCACACACAGGACCTCACACACACACAGCACCCCCACAAACAGCACCTCACACACACAGCACCCCCACACACAGCACCCCCACACACAGCACCTCACACACAAAGCACCCCCACACACAGCACCTCACATACACACACAGCACCCCCACACACAGCACCTTTAGAAACACAGCACCCCTCAAACACCCACACACAGCACCCCTCAAACACACATCACCTCTCACACACAGCACCTCACACACACAGCACCCCCCAAACACACACACACATCACCCCCACACTCAGCACCTCAGACATACAGCACCCCTCAGACAGATACACAGCACCCCTCAAACAAACATCACCTCTCACACACATCACCCATCAAAAACACACAGCATCCCACAGACAAACACACAGCACCCCTCAGACACACACAGCACCCCTCAAACATACATCACCCCACTCACATCAGTATTCTGATTTAATTGATGTGCTGGCACTTTGAAGGAAAAAAAGTTGGCGTGCGTTACGGTTTGGGCACTCGGGCTCAAAAAGGTTCGCCATCACTGATATAGTGGCTGAATGACAAAGCCTGGAGTTGCCTGAAGCATGAGGAGGCCATATAGTGGTTGAATGACACAGCCTGGAGTTTGCAGCAGCATGAGGAGAACATATAGTGGCTGAATGACAGCCTGGAAGCGGGCACAAGCATGAGGAGACCACATAGTGGCTGAATGACACAGCCTGGAGTTTGCAGCAGCATGAGGAGAACATAAAGTGGCTGAATGACAGCCTGGAGGTGGGTGCAAGCATGAGGAGACCAAATAGTGGCTGAATGACACAGCCTGGAGTTGGCGGCAGCATGAGGAGACCACATAGTGGCTGAATGACACAGCCTGAGTTTGCCGCAGCATGAGGAGAACATATAGTGGCTAAATGACACAGCCTGGAGGCGGGCGGATGCATGAGGAGACCATATATTGGCTGAATAACACAGCCTGGAGTTGGTTGCAGCATGAGGAGACCACATAGTGGCTGATTAACACCGCCTGGAGTTGGCGGCAGCATATAGTGGCTGAATGACACAGCCTGGAGTTGGTGGCAGCAGTAGAAGACCAGATAATGGCTGAATAACACAGCCTGGAGTGTGGCAGCATGAAGAGAACACATTTTGGCTGAATGACACACCTTGGAGGTGGCAGAAGCATGAGAAGACCATATAGTGGCTGAATGACACAGCGTGGAGGTTGCGGCAGCATGAGGAGACCATTTACTGTAGTGTCTGAATGACACATCCTGGAGGTGGTGGTAGCATAAGAGGAACATATAGTCGCTGAATGACAAAGCCTGGAGATTGCAGCAGCATGAGAATAACATATAGTAGCTGAATGACAAAGCCTGGAGGCAGGCAGAAGCATGAGGAGACCATATAGTGGCTAAATGATACAGCCTGGAGTTGGCGGCAGCATGAGGAGACCACATAGTGGCTGATTGACAAAGCTTGGAGTTGACGGCAGCATATAGTGGCTGAATGACACAGCCTGGAGTTTGCGGCATCATGAGGAGAACATATAGTGGCTGACTGACACAGCCTGGAGGTGACGGCAGCATGAGGAGACCATATAGTGGCTGAATGACACAGCAAGGAGGTGATGGCAGCATGAGGAGAACATATAGTGGCTGAATGACACAGCAAGGAGGTGATGGCAGCATGAGGAGAACATATAGTGGCTGAATGACACAACCTGGAGTTGGCGGCAGCATGAGGAGACCACATAGTAGCTGAATGACACAGCCATGAGAAGTACATATAGTGGCTTAATGACACAGCCTGGAGGTGGCAGCAGCATGAGGAGAACATATATTGGTAGTGTGAGACAGCTTGGAGCTGACATCAGCGTGAGGAGAACATATGGTGGCAGAATGAGACAGCCTGGAGGTGGCAGCAGCAGCATCAGGAGTCCTGAAAGTGATCTGGTGACGGTCGTGTGGTGGATGGCAATACCAGTACCCTATGATGAAGGTGGTCGAGAAAAGGAGAACTTGGCATCAGATGTGTGACATCAGGCAGGTGGCAGGATCCGAATAGTAGCTGAAGCAGGTAGGCAGAAGAGAATATTGAGGATTTGGAGGATATGCGTTATGTAAAACTTAACTTATAATAATATGCTTAAAATAAAATATATGGACCCAAAATGTTTTTTTTTTTTAAATCATACAAAGAAAACACCATGTTCCACCTACACCACCAAGTATTGATGTGATGCAAAGACCTCTAAAAGGTGGAAGGGAACAAGATATGGTCCATTGTAGCCGGTGGGGGTAAAAACTTCCCCTGTAAGGCCCTAATCTAGCATTATTAATTCCCTTTTTGGCAAGTGTTACTCGCCCTAAAAAGGGTGGCCCCACACAGGAACCTCTCCCTATTTCCACCTACAAACACTGCCATTTCACAGGGTTTTAGGAGGAAATGGGGATTGGTTCCTGCGTGGGGCTGCCCATTTTAAAACATTAACACTTTCCTCGAAAAGATGGAAGGGAACAACGTATTGTCCATTGTAGCAGGTGGGGTTGAAAACCATAAAAAAGGCAGCCCAACACAGGAAACTCTCTCTAGTTCCACCTAAAACCCCTTGAAAATGGCAGTGTTTGAAGGGGGAAATAGGGAGAGGTTCCTGTGTGGGGCCACCCTTTTTAGGGCGAGTAACACTTGCCAAAAAGGGAATTAATAATGCAAGAGTAGGGCATTACAGAGGACCATACATTACAATGGACCATACATTGTTCCCTTCCACCTTTGAGAGGTTTTTGCATCACATCAATACTTGGTGGTGTAGGTGGCACGTGGTGTTTTTTGCACACCTTTCCTTTTGTTTGATTTCAAAAAACATTTTGGGTAGATACATTTTATCCTAAGAAAAGTTAAGTTTTAGCTAATGCATATCCTTAAAGGAGTAGTCCAGTAGTGACCCAGTGGTGAACAACTTATCCCCTATCCTAAGGATAGGGGATAAGTTGCAGATCGCGGGGGGTCCGACCGCTGGGGCCCCCTGCGATCTCCTGTACGGAGCCCCGACAGCCCGCGGCAATCTCCGGCTCTGCAATAGAGATGTATTGAGGGGGCGTGTCGGCCACCGCTTCGTGCGGGGGTCGACAACCGCTGTCTGGCCGGAGAGCCTGGCCCCCGTACAGAGAGATCGGACCCCCTGCGATCTCAAACTTATCCCCTAGCCTTAGGATAGGGGATAATTTTTTCACCACTGGACTACCCCTTTAATACTTACTTGTCGTCTGATGCGGAGGAATGTCTGTAACTGGGGAGCAGCACCTTAAATATGTTTGGCACTAGCCATATTTGTGAAGTTTTGGCGTGGCACCATGGTCAATCTACTCTGATGCATCAGACATTGGTGGGTGGAAATCCTGGCTGATCCTTGCCTGATTCATCTTCACAAAGGTACGTCTCTCCACATTTTTTGTGGACAGATAAGTTCTCCTTGGGGTTACAATGGCCCCGCAGCACTGAACACCCGCTCGGATAGCACACTACTGGCTGGGCAGGACAGCTTTTCCAGGGCGAACTCTGCTAGTTGCGGCCACAAATCAAGTTTGGCTGCCCAGAAGTCCAGCGGATCTTCAAGGTTTGTTGGCAGGTTCATGTCAAGATATGCCACCACCTGCTATTTCATGTCCTACTCCATGTCTACTTGCTGCTAATGAGTTGATTCACTATGCGGGTGAAGAAAGCTACTCATCAGCGACTGTAGACTCAGGCTGCTGCTGATGGAGCTGGTACTGCTCCTGCCTCCCCTCCCCTCCCCAGCAGCCATGGCAGTGGAAGGTGAGCGCCGAGGGCCCCCCGAGTCAGACCGGCGAGAGGATGGACAATGGTGCAGATAGGCATTGGCCAACTGACTACGCAGGATGTCTCTGTAGTAGGTCTGTTTCTTCTCCCTCTCAGTGGGTGTAAAAAAGGCCCAAATTTTGTGCCAGTAGCGAGGGTCCAATAAGGTGGAGACCCAGAAGTCATCCCGCTGCCGAATGGTGACAATTCGGCTGTCACTACGCAAGCAAGTGAGCATGCATCATGCCATTTGTGCTAGTGACTTGGAGGGACTCCCTGCCTCCATCTCCACTGCATACTGCCACGGTGTGTCTAGGTCCTCTGTCTCACCTTCCTCATAACCCTCTAGATCCTCTGACTTCTCCTGCTCCTCCTCTCCTATCAGATGACTAGAAAAACCACCCATCTCGCGAAACCTAAACTGTGCTCCACTGTGCCCCTCCCCCTCTTCCTCCTCCTCCAGTTCAGCCCCCACAGGGCTCATGGGGCTGTGAGATGAGCCCTGCGGGGGCTGTGCCCTGACCAGCCATTGTTTCCAACACACGTTGTAGTAGATGAAGCAGTGGAATGATGTTGTTCATCCCGTAATCCTGGCGGCTGACTAATAATGTGGCTTCCTTAAAGGGCCTGAGCAAACAGCAGGTGTAACACATGAGCTGCCACAGGTTGACGTTGAAGTTAAACAGGGGATTTCCCCTTCTGCTTAGATCATCAAGAAATCGGTGATGGCTTTTCTCTGTTCGTTTATATGGAGGGTGGAATTCCAACGGGTGTAACCATTGCAAATCAGACTATGTTGGGGGATGCCGTTCTGACGCTGCAACTCAAGGAGGGTGTGCTTTGCGGTGTACGAGTGGTTGAAGTGCATGCAAAGTTTCCTTCCCATTGTTAGGATGTCTTGCAGATGGGGGGGAACACTTCAGGAACCACTTGACATCAGATTGAACACGTGTGCAATGCAGGGCACATGTCTCAGGCTTCCTTGTCGCAGAGCAGACAAGATGTTCTTCTCGTTGTCGGTCACCATCGTTCCCATTTCCAGTTTTCGTGGAGTAAGCCATGATTCCATTTCTCAATTAATTACTTTTAGCAGTTCCTCCCCTGCGTGACTCTGTTCGCCAAGGAAAACCATGTGAAGAACAGCGTGACACTGCCCTGCCCTGCACACATGATATGCAGGAGGGGCACTGAGACTTCTCCATGCAGTGGAGGCTGAGGACACGGGGGAGGATGAGGAGGCAGAGTCGCACACTGTCACAGAACCAACGGCCTGAGAGTGTGGAGGCGGAAGCGGCATGACCTGTCCAAGTTGCTGTTGTGGCTGTGCAGGAACCACATTCACCCAGTGGGCCGTAAAGGACATGTATTGTCTCTGACCGTAGTTACAGCTCCAGACGTCGGCACTGCCATGCACTTTGGTACACACCGACAGGCTCAAGGACTGGCCCACCTTCTGTTCCACAAAATTGTGCAGGGCTGGTACTGCCTTCTTGGCAAAGAAATGACGACTTGAGACTCTCTACCTTGGCTCGGCACAAGCCATCAGTTCTCTGAAAGGTGGTGCAGAGTCCACCCCTTGAAAAGGGAGGTACTGCAGCACCAGCAACTTGGACAGGAGCACATTCAGCTTCTGCACCATTGGATGAGTGGGCGCATACTGTTGTCTCTTTGACATGGATTTGCCGATGGATTGCTGGTGGAATGACTGACTCGAAGTAGGAGGAGCAGGAGAATCTGGAGCGACAGAAGATGGGTATGACACACAGCTCCCTTCGTCTGAGGTGGTGGAGCTTTGGCTGGCTGAAACAGGGAGCGGCGTGCCAGTGGGTGATGTACAAGGCTGGACCACCACATCAGAGCAATGGTTCTCCCAGTCCGCTTTATAATGACGCTGCATATGTTGATGCAGGGTCGTGGTGCCAACATTTTGCATGTGGCCTGGTTAACATCCTCCGGATGCTTGATGAAAAATTGCCACACTGGAGAGTAGCTGATTTTCCCACCAACAGTCCACAGTGATTGACTGCTACTGTCGCCAACTCCAGGAACCCCTGTTCCACTAGCTCCCTGGAAGCAAGGCTGCCGCGACCTAGGTGGTCTACCCCGGGCACATTTGGCTCCATACTTTCCACTTTTGCCACCATGCTGGCTGCCAACCTTGCTACCACCTTGCTGGCTCAACTGCTGTATCATTAGCAACCTGCAACCCTCTTCTCCTGGCGAGGATGAATCCCCTTCTGCACCCGGCTCCCAAGTGGGATCGGCTTCATCTCATTGAGTTGTGTCTGCACGTCACTGATGTCCTCCTCGGGTTCGTCAACAGTGTCTGCTTCAGGAGCCTGAACCCTCGCAACACCACCTCTCTTGCCACTCTCCTTATCACTACTTGCCCGCCTGGCGGAGGAAGCGGCAGATGTCTCCTCCACTTCTTGGCTGGGCAGAAGCTGCTGACTGTACTCTAGTAGATCATCCTCACTAAATAGTGGAGCTGAACCCACAGTAAGAGATACTTGGGGGAGTGAACAGCATAGGACAGTGGCAATGGTAGAGCAGGGACTAATCCCAGGCCATGCCAACTGACGGTTGTGGCTAAGGAACTCACCGACTGTTGACTGGGGGTGTCAGATGTCACTTGTGATGAAGTGGATGACTGTGTTAACCAATCGATGACGGACAATGGGTTGCTGGTTTAGACACGATCGCTAGGTAATATCGGGAGCTCAGGCCTCTTGCTGCGACTCCTGCTGCCACTCGCCCCTAGTCTGCTGCGACCTCTCTCTGATGAATTTAGGCCTCTGCCACTCCTTTGTGCACATCCTGGCACTTCTCTGCCTGACATAATTAGTGCGTATATGAGGGGAGTACACTTTACTCCACTACGCTTAAAACAGTACTTGTCTACAACACAGGAGGTGTGTTCTTTTGGTTGGCCTTTCACAGTATCTAGGCCCTCAAGACTATAACAGGAACAAAAGAGTACACTATTTAGATGTTCATATGTGGTATGCACTTATGAGGGGAGGACAAAACGCTCCACTATGTATAAAACAGTATTTGACTACAACACCAGCAGGTGTGTACTTTTGCCTGGCCTTTCACAGTATCTAGGCCCTTAAGACTTTAACAGGAACAAAATAAGACACCACTTAGATGTACATATGTGGTATGCATTTATGAGGGGAGGACAATGCGCTCCAGTACACTTAAAACAGTATTTGTCTACAATGCCAGCAGGTGTGTACTTTTGCCTGGCCTTTCACAGTATCTAGGCCCTTAAGACATTAACAGGAAAAAAATAGTACACCACTTAGAAGTACGTATATGGTATGCACTTATGAGTGGAGGACAATGCGCTCCACTATGCTTAAAACAGTCTTTGTCTACAACACCAGCAGTACACACCAGTGCTGCAGCACATAGTCACTGTGTACTACACCCAAAATTGCACTTTCTCTCTCAATCTCACTCCCTTCCCTATCAGTGCTTCTAGGCTGGATTTGGGCTTGAGGTGAATCGCTGCTGTAAAAGCTTTTCTGTGCAACACACTGCTCTCTGCCCCTCTCTCTCTCTCTGCAACAAAACGCTGAAGTGACTGGGAGGGGATTTGTCATATTCGATTCACTCATCCCGACTGACTATGGTTGGAATTTAGCAATTTGGAACTGGATTAAGAATACTCTGCTAGAACCAAGGCTAAGCATTCTATGCTGACAGGGAAACACACTAGAGTAAGCCCAGACTTTGCTCTCCCCCTATATGGCCTAGCCAAGAAGCAACTGAACTAGTATAGACTGCTTCCAGCCCTCTAGATAAAGCCCTCAAAATATTCTAGTGGCTTCCAGCAGAAGCCTGTCTGAAGGAAGTTGTTGTGACCCAAACCCCATGCATCCTTACATACTGTCCCCCAGAGGTGGCAGTACAGAAAAGCATTAACCCTTGTACAACTTAACTCCTCAGTGTAAGCGTGTGTGTACCAGTGTAAAATGTAATACATTACAGTGCACCTACAGCTGCACAACAATGTTTATACCAAAGCAGCTGTCAGATGGGTACAGGAATACCCAAAATGGATAGTGATGACAATAAAAAAAAAAGTCTACTGTTGGACAAACATAAGTTTATGTACCCTTGCACCACAAATTATCTTAACCTTTTGAAGAGGAATGGCATACAGGTATGCCCTTGCCTCCTGGTACTTAAGGACTAAGGGCGTACCTGTACGCCCTGGTCCTGGAGTTTGGAGCGCGCCCACAAAGCTGAGCGTGCTTCATACCTGGTGGGTCCTGACTGCTATCAGCAGCCAGGACCTATGGTTAATGCGATCGGGTCGATACCCTGCATTAACCCTTGAGGCGCCAAAATCAAAGTTGATTGCAGCATCTAAATGTGGAATCTAACATTGCCAGTAGCTGAGTGGAGCTGATTGGGACATCCGCAGCAAAATTGCAGGTCCCATCAGCTGAGTTGACGGCAGCTGTAAAAAAAAAGTAAAAAGTGTAAAAAAAAAAAGTTAATAAAAGTGAATTAAGTGAAGATTTGAATCACATCCTTTTCCCATTTTTAAATGAAATAAAGTAATTAAAAATAAACATTAACATATGTGGAACCGCCGTGTGCTTAAATGTCCAAACTATTAAAATGTAAGGTTAATTAAATTGCACAGTCAATGGTGTATATGTAAAAAAATACCAAAAATACCAAAAGTCCAAAATTGCGCATTTTTGGTCACTTCATATACCATTAAAAAATGTATAAAAAGCAATCAAAAGGTCCCATCAAAACAAATAATGGTACCGATGAAAACTACAGATAACAGTGCAAAAAATGAGCCCTTATACATCATTGTATGCGGAAAAATAACAAACTTATAGGTCAGAAGAGGACAATTTACAGCATACTAATTTTGGTGCATGTAGTTAAAAAAAAATTTTAAGTAGTAAAATAAAATAAAACCTATATCAATTTTGTATCCTTGTAATCGTACGGACCTACAGAATAAAGATAAGGTGTCATTTTAACCGAAAAATGTACTGCATAGAAACGGAAGCCCCCAAAGTTACAATATTTTTACATTTCACACCACTAAAATTTTCTTTTATGTTTTGCTGAAGATTTTGTTATGAAATTAGTGATGTCATTACAAAGTACAATTGGTGAAACAAAAAAACAAGCCCTTATATGGGTCTATAGGTTCAAAATTGAAAGTGTTATGATTTTTAGAAGGGGATGAGGAAAAAACGAAAGTGCAAAAACGATAATTGGCCTGGTCCTTAAGGCCAAATAGGCTTGGTCCTTAAGATGTTAAATAAAAGTAAGTTTGTAAAAATGTAATTTTTGAGAGATTTTATATTCCAGGTGTGTACTTGATAAATTGCCTTTTCACTGGGACTGTACTTAGCATTCTTTAGCTTACAATATAAAGGTGAGCCCATATTTACATCAAATTATTCACTTTGTACCCCTCTGTTTAACACCTCTTTTCATTTGCACGTGTGTGCACTCATCCTAAAGTGATAATAGTCCTAAAAGCTTTGGAGAGCTCTCTGGTATTAATAAAAAATAGAAAATTCTATGAAAGCATTTAGTGAGGTGGTGCATTAAAACCAATCAAGATGTTTCCACTGCTTAAAACACCTTTCTAGCAAGTGTCCCTCATTCAGCTTTGACAATGAAGAGAAGGTCTTTACATAGTGCTGGATTTTCTAAAGCAAGAGTCAGAGGCAATTTTTACCGAATTAAAGTCTGCGTCTTTCTACAAAACTCATCATTATTGTCAAAAATGTAAAAATCTGTAGAATCTAAATCAATCTATCCCCTCCAGATTTTAGAAATATAAAACCATAAAGTAGGTATAATAGTCAGAACATGTGCTATCTTCAAAGAAGACTATTAAAAGGCATTTAAAAGAGAACATGTGCTGCCTATATACTACAAAATTGTTTAGAATGGGTAAAAAAAAAAAAAGTGTACCAGATCAAATTCTTGTTGCTGTTGTTGAAGCAAAGAAATTTCCACATTCACCAAAATATTTTTGCGTAAATTAAAGATTTTCTTACTTAGGAAAGCCTATTATACTTATGCAAGGAAACAGTTTCTGCCTGATCTCCCATAGTTCAGACCTCCATTATCCGTTGTTATCAATGCAAAATGTGGATGCTGCAGACCTATGGTGCAAGAAATACTGTTTGCAGCATTTCTTCACTCCAGTGGCATTGCTAGGGTTGGTGTCACCTGGTGCGGTAGAAAATGGTGTCACCCCATACCTAAACCTCCTCCCCCAAAGTAAGTTTTTAGCCTGTTGTGACAGACGCCACTGGTGGAGTGCATTGTGAAAAATTCCAGAATAATAATCAAATATACCAATTGCCACAGAATGGGAAAGCGCTAAAGAATTTTTCAGCATTTAAAACTACAGCTCCCAGAATTACTTAGGCAGTGGTAAGGTTATGCTAGTTGTAGTTTCATTCATCATCACTGCAGAACTTGCAAGTGACTAAGTTCTAAGTTCTACTCTGATAGGACATAGTGAGGAGAATACAGAAAGATATCTATCAATGATTACAGGTGACATCTTCTCTATAGTCTTTCCTTATTTAATGCAGATGGAACATACCGCCATGACTTCTTCCAGCTAAATCTTCTCTCTGCAGAATGTGACGCCCAGATGGAATTGGCTTCTCGCTATGTCAGCGGATTCTGATCTTCTATATGAAAACAATAATTATTATAAACCTGCCAGACACTGTATCCTCTAAATATAATACTACTATACACTGCACTCTTTGAATATAAACCTTTCGCACATCATACCCTCTAAACATAAATCTGCCACATACTGTACCCTCTAAATATAATACTGTTGCATACCGTACCCTCTGAATATAATAGAACACACACTCACGCAGTGTCCAGCTCACCACTCCCCGTCTCAGTGCACGGAAACGTGTGGACTCCACGTACAAATGCAAACTTGACAAGAAAGGAAAGTCCAGCACTGCAGGTCCAAAGCAAGGAAGCCGTTTTATTGTATAAGAACACACGGACACCAAACGTGGATCACGAGTGACGCGTTTCGGCGAGCTCTATCGCCTTAGTCGTACAACTAAGGCGATAGAGCTCACCGAAACGCGTCACTTGTGATCCACGTTTGGTGTCCGTGTGTTCTTATACAATAAAACAGCTTCCTTGCTTTGGACCTGCAGTGCTGGACTTTCCTTTCATCTCTGAATATAATACTACCACACACTGTACCCTCTGAATATAATACTACTGCACACTTTACCCTCTGAATACAATACTACCACACGCTGTACATTCTGAATATAATACTACTACACAATGTACATTCTGAATATAATACTAATACACACTGTACACTCCGAATATAATACTACCACACACTGTACATTCTAAATATATAATTAGGTAAGAAAAAGAAGCAGTCTGCCACTCACCACATCTTCAGCATTCTTCATTTATTGTTGCATACTCACATATAAAGACAAGACTTGTCGGGGTGGGACACGGTGGGAAGGTACAGTAAGGCACCAGCAGCCAGTGTTTCGCACTGACTTAGTATTCAGAAGGATACTGAAGATGTGGTGAGTTGCCGACTGCTTCTTTTTCTTACCTATGTATACCTGCACCTGCATAATTACTTGTCAGAGCACCACTCGCTTCAATTGTCAGCGCTTCAATCACCCCCTGATCTACCGTCTTCTTGGTATATCACTTAGCAGTGCAGACTATTTGTATTTCTGATCTACATTTCTAAATATGTACCAACACACACTGCACTCTCTGAATATAAACCTGCCACACATCATACCCTCTTGAATACAATACTACCATACACTGCACTCTTTGAATATAATACTACCACACACTGTACCCTCTGAATATACTACAACACTACACCCTCTGACTATAACCTTGCCGTACAGTGCACTCTCTAAAATACAAGACCACAACATATTGTGGCTCACAAAAACCATACCACCCCACACATTCCTTTTAATACACACCATACCTCTGAAATGCAAAACCCTCTGTGCTCCTCACATATAAAAATAATGCCCCATCCTGTGCCCCACATATCCTGTGCCCCACATATAAAATATAATAATGACCCCTATCCTGTGCCCCCACATAAAATAATTATGCCCTGCCCTGTGCACCCCACATAATAATAATAATGCCGTCCTGTTCTTGCCATATAATAATGGCCCATCCTGTGCCTCTCACATAAATTGCCCCCTGTCATGTGCCCCTCACTTATAATGCCCCTTGTCCTGTGCCGCTCACATATAATGTCCCCTGTCATGTGCCCCTTAGATATAATGCCCCATCATGTGCCCTTCACATATGATGTTCTGTCATGTTCCCCTCACATAATCCCCCCAGTGACCCTTACACATAATGCCCCAATGCCCCTTACATATAATGCCCCAGTGCCCCCTCACATATAATGTCCCATCATGTGCCCCATATATATAGAAACAGACATAGACTGGGAATTGCACTTAAAAAGTTCTTTATCTCCAAATTTATCCATGTACAAAATAGCAAAGAGATATATAGAACATAATCACCCGGTGCTCAATAAACTGCTCAGAGGTAATTCCACTCGGTGTCTTCAGAACCTTCCATCCCAGACTTGCTGCTTACTGGACGGTGTGTTCCTGGCCATGTGGGCGCTAATTCTGAGGGGGTGTGGAAACGCTTGCTGGCATGCGAGCTGCTGGACGTTTCAGAAGTCTCCTCCCTTTCTCAACATAGTTCCTGTGCACCCACCACCATACACTTATACAGGTACGTTCTCTCGCGAGAATTCATTTCTACGTATAAAATATAAAATAATAAAAACAGGATTCTAGTCGAACAGTATTCATAGGAACACATTAAAATTACAGCTTTCATTAATCCCCTTTGGTGCCAAAGAATCAAGACAATGTATCCAAAAGACTTCTCTTTGATTTAGTTTCTTCTTTATCTGTTCACTATTAATACCCTCTATTTCTTCCAGTATCAACCATTTTAACTCACTTATCTGATGTCCATTCGCAACGAAATGTCTAGCCAGACTTGTCTCCCCAAATTTCTCTCTATTATAATCTCCTGATATATTATCTCCATTCTCTGTTTTCTTTTTAAACAGCCTGATGGAACTTCTATGTTCATTTAACCTAATTTTCATTGCACGAACTATCTGCCCCACGTATGCCATTCCACACAGACATTTTAACATATAAATAACTTGTTTCGAATCGCATGTAAGGAAACCTTTTAATTTAATTTTATTCCCACTTGAAGGATGTATTACATTGTCACCCCTGATTATACTGTTACAATTTTGGCATGACCTACAAGGGAACGTCCCCACCTTCTGTGTTCTTAAGAATGATTGTCTACTCTCCTTTTTCTCTGCTGTATCTGCTCTAATTAAATGATTAGCTATGGATCTATTTTTTCTATATATAAATCTTGGTTTTTGTCTAAACATACTTCCATATTTTTCATCTGCTTTAAGTAAATTCCAATACTTGTTCACCACCTTTCTAACCAACTTAGAGTGACCGTCATATGTTGATATATATGTAAAGTTTTTGTCTTTATTCTTCTTCATCCTATTTTTCTTCCTCAGTTCTTCCCTAGGGATTTGGTCTACCTCTGCTGCTGTCTCAATTAATTCTTTTTCCTCGTACCCTCTTTGTACAAACTTCTTAATTAGCATCTCTTTATTTTTAACATATTCTTCTTCCGTACTACAAATTCGTTTAGCCCGTATCATTTGACCTTTCGGTATTCCACTAAATACCTGTGGAGCATGGCCACTGTTCTTATGTAACAAATTATTATGGTCACTCTTCTTGGAAAAGAGGGTGGTCTCGAACCCATTTTTACCATAGCGTATCTCTACATCTAGGTAGTGTATAAGGTTTGGGCCATATTCACATGTGAACTCTATTAGCGGATGACAGCTATTCAAAAACTGTATATATATAATTAGTTCCTCTGGGGTCCCTGTCCAGATAACAAAACAATCGTCCACATATCTTAACCATTTTTTAACATGAGATGATAATGGGTGTGCTGGAATAAATTTTTCTTCAAACTTACTCATAAAAATATTAGCAAAACTTGGTGCGACAGGGGACCCCATCGAAGTCCCCTGTCGCTGTAAAAAGAAATCTTGTCCAAATCTAAAATAATTCCTATATAGAATTAATTCCAGCAGATCCATTATAAACTGTATCTGGGTATAACTCAGAGTAACATCCTTGATTAGTTCCTCTTTTATACTCAATATTCCCTCATCTGTGGGAATATTGGTATAAAGGCTTTTGATGTCTAAAGTACAGAGTAAAATATCTCCATCCATTTTTACCTCATTTAGATGATCCAAGAATTCATTCATGTCCTGCAGACATTTCGGCAATTTCTTAACAATTTTTTGAAGATATGTGTCCACATATACCGATAAAGGGTATAGGACAGAGTTGACCCCCGAGACGATAGGTCGTCCCGGGGGCTGACACATGTCTTTATGTATTTTTGGTAACAAATATAAAAGGGGGACACGAGGATTATCATTAATTAGTAATTCTTTTACTTCCTTACTAATTATACCTTGAAGGAAAGCTTCCTCTATTGTATTATCAACCTCTTTTTTAATCTCTTTTGTTGGATCATTATGTAACCTTTCATAAACAGTTTCAACATCTAACTGAGAATGCGCTTCTGACATATACAATTCTTTGTCCTGAACAACCATAGCCCCTCCTTTATCTGCTTTTTTTATAATCACTGTGGTTTCCTTTTTTAATTCTTCTAATGCGACCTTTTCCTCTCTAGATAGATTCCATTTACTCCTATATTTCTCTTTATTCCATTCCTCTGTCACTTTAATCACTACCTTTTGAAATGTTTCCAAAGTGCTGCAGTTCACATTCGGATCAAAAGCACCTTTTTTATTTAATTTACTCTTCAGTATATCGACTGTATTCAGTTCTCTATCTCTATCACTATTTCCAAAGTACATTCTGAGCCAAAGTAACCTGCAGAACTTATGGAAATCAATCAAAAAATCTAAATTACTCACATTCTCAGAGGGAACAAAACCAAGTCCTTTGTTAATTACATTTCTCTGGGCGACAGTTAATTCAACAGATGAGTTCACCATCTTCTGATATTGTTTCCTGTTGCGGGCTCTTGTATACATCCCTTCCATGTTTCCAACATCTCTTTTGTCTTTTCTTTTTCCTTTTTGTTGATTTCCTAAAAAATCTTGTCTAGGTTGTTGTTCACACATGTTATTTAATTCACTATCCGTAGAGCCATAATCAAAGGCGTCAAACTCTCCTCGTTGCTCTCTTTGTGAACGACAGTATTTACGTCTCTCATCTGCCCATGTGTAAACTCTGTCCATCATGTAATCTTTAGTATCTCTCTCAAATTTCGATAGTTTAACCTGTAAGATGGATGATTTTAGCTTATCAACATTATTTTTAATTTCTTGCTGCGTTTTCTCAATAACATCTTGTTTCTCTTGTTTTTTATATTCTTCCTCAATCTCATTTATCTCCTTCTTTATATCTTAAATCGATTGTTGTAGATGTTGTACTGTAAGGTACACAAGATCTAGAGAATGCTGGTTGCACAGTGCAAATGCTGGTTGCACCCATCATGTGCCCACACATATAATACCCCTGTGCCCCCTCACATGTATTGCCCTTGTTCCCCCTCACATATAATGATTTGTTGACGGATGCTACTGCTGGGGGGGGGGTTGCTGGTGGATGATTAGGATGTTACTGTTAGGAGGATGGTGCTGCTGATGGATGATGGGGGTGCTACTGCAGATGCCCCCACTGGCGGAATCCACCCCTGGTATTCCCCCCCTGGCAGTAGCACCCCCATCATCCATCAGCAGCACCATCCTCCTGGCAGTAGCATCCTAATCATCCACCAGCAACACCCCCCCTTCCCAGCAGTAGCACCCCCATCATTCGTCAGCTGATGCTATTACCACAGGAGGGGTAGGGAGAAAGGGAGTGTGTTGCTGGTGGATGATGGGGTGCTACTGCTGGGGGGGGATGTTGCTGGTGGATGATGGGGGTGCTACTGCTGGGGGGGTTGTTGCTGGTGGATGATGAGATGATGGGGGTGCTACTGCTGGGGGGATGTTGCTGGTGGATGATGGGGGTGCTACTGCTGGGGGGGGTTGTTGCTGGTGGATGATGAGATAATGGGGTGCTACTGCTGGGGGGTGGGTTGATAGATGATTGGTTAGCACCCTCATCATCCACAAACAACACCCCCCCAGCAGTAGCACCCCATTATCCAACAGCAACCACCCAATCCCCCCCAGTAATAGCACCCCTCATCACCTTTTAACTCAGCAAAACAACCCCCTTAACTCTCCCCCCCCCCCCCCTCCCAAAGCCTAGAACTCCACAGTATCCCTTTTTTCTCCCCTGCAGAAGCTTACCAGGGTCAGGGTCTATTCCTGGCTTGCTGGTGGCTAGTTTGCAGACCACGTGCTGCGCCAGCCTTCCTTGCTCCGACTGTTATGAGGCACACTGGTCCAGATCAGTGCGGATGGCACGGCGCGTCACGTCAGCGCCGTCCATCTAGCCCCGCCCAACTCCGCTGACAGATCGCTGCTGGAGGATGAGTACAGGGATCATGTTATGTGGGAAGTGCTTCTAGAGTCTTGCCGCAATCTGAGGACCAGGGGGGAGGGGGTGCTAGTTACTTGGTGTCACCCCATCTGCCTGGTGTCACATCAGCCTGGTGTAAAGTGATCTTCACTGCTGCTTCTAGGAGTTTCAAAGCCTTTGAGGAGTTGTAGTTCTGTAACATCTGGCCCTTCAGATTTTGTAGAACTACAAATCCCAGTATATCTGGACAGTCTCGGCATGCTGGGAGTTGTAGTTTTGCAACATCTGGAAGGGCACTGTTTGGAGACACTATACAGTGGTGTCCAAACTGTAGCACTCCAGATGTCAATTCAAAGCATGCCGAGACTGTCCAGGCATGCTGCGAGTTGTAGTTCGGCAACATCTGGCCTTTCAGATGTTGCCAAACTACAACTCCCAGCATGCCTGGGCAGTCTGGGCATGCTCGGAGATGAAGTTTTTCAACATCTTAAGGGCTACAGTGTGGAGACCACTACACAGTGGTCTCTAAACTGTTCTCCAGTTGTTACATAACAACTCCCAACATGCCCTTCGGCTGTCTGGTTGGGAAACATTGTCTGTTTCCTTTCTCAGTGTTTCCTAACATGTGTGCCTCCAGCTGTTGCAAAACTATAAATCCCAGCATGCACTGACAGACCAGTTTTCCAACAGCTTGAGTCACACGGGTTGGGAAACACTGAGTTAGGAAACAGACAGTGCTGCGGAAACACTGCAATAGTCTGTAACCCCAACTAGTGCGCCCCTAGCTGTTGCATAAGTACAACTCCCAGCATGCATGGTCTGTCAGTGCATGCTGGGAGTTGTAGTTTTGCAACAGCAAGTTTCCCGCTTCAAGCTTGAGATGCGGCAAGTTTTCCCCTGTAGCTCAAACTCCCGGTGGGAAACTCTCTGTCAACCCCCGCCGTGTGAATGTATCCTAAAAACACTACACTACACTAACCCTAAATAAAGAGTAAAACACTACATATACACTGCACTATCAATAACCCCCCCCCCACCCCAATAAAAATTAAAAACATCTTGTACAGCAGTGTTTCCAAAATTGAGCCTCCATCTGTTGCAAAATAACAACTCCGAGTATTGCCGGACAGCCATTGACTGTCCAGGCATGTTGGGAGTTTTGCAACAGCTAACTCACCCTGGCAACCTGTTGTAACGCTTGCATCCGGGTACACCCCTATTAAAAAATCACTAATTTAGGCCTCAAATGCTCATGGCGCTCTCTCACTTCGAAGCCCTGTCATATTTCAAGGCAACAGTTTAGGGCCACGTATGGGGTAGCTCAGTACTCGGGAGAAATTGCATTACAAATTTTTGGGGGCTTTTTCTCCTTTTACCCCTTATGAAAAGGTAAAATTGAGGTCTACACCAGCATGTTGGTTTAATTCTTTTTTTTTTTTTACACTAAGAGGTAAAAGGAAAAAAATACCCCCAAAATTTGCAACACAATTTCTCCCGAGTACGAAAATACCCCATATGTGGACATAAAGTGCTCTGCGGGCGCACAACAAGGCATAGGAGTGAGAGCACACTATGTACATTGAGGCCTAAATTAGTGATTTGCACAGGGGTGGCTGCTGGTTACAGCAGTTCTGACATAAACACAAAAAAAAACACCCACATGTGACCCCATGTTGTAAACTACACCCCTCACAGAATGTAACAAGGGGTGCAGTGAGCATTTACTAAGGTGTCTGACAGATTTTTGGAACAGTGGTCCGTTAAAATGAAAAATGTAATTTTTAATTTGCACAGCCCACTGTTACAAAGATCTGTCAAAAGCCAGTGGGGTGTAAATGCTCACTGCACCCCTTGTTATGTTCTGTGAGGCATGTAGTTTCCAAAATGGGGTCATATGGGGGGGGTCCACTGTTCTGGCACCATGGAGGCTTTGTAAATGCACGTGGCAACCAACTTCTATTACAACCAAATACTCTCTCCAAAATTCCATTTTTGCTCCTTCCCTTCTGAGCATTGTAGTGCACTCACAGAGCACATTACATCCACATATGAGATATTTCCTTACTCGAGAGAAATGGGATTACAAAGTTTGGGGGACATTTTCACCTATTACCCCTTTTAAAAATGAAAAATGTGGGGTAACATCAGCATTTTAGTAAAAAAAAAATATTTTATTTTCACGTCCAACTTCAACGCAAAATCGTCAAAACACCTGTGGGGTGTTAAGGCTCACTGTACCCCTGGTTACGTTCCTTGTGGGGTGTAGTTTACCATATAGTATGCCATGTGGGGTGTTTTTCGCTGTTCTGGCACCATAGGGGCTTCCTAAATGAGACATGCCCCCAAAAGATCATTTCAGCAAAATTTGCTTTCCAAAAGCCCAATGTGGCTCTTTCCCTTCTGATTCCTCTAGTGCACCCACAGATCACTTTAAATCCGCATATGAGATATTTCCTTTCTCAAGAGAAATGATGTTTCAAATTTTGGGGGAAATTTTCACCTATTACCCCTTGTGAAAATGAAAATGTTGTGGTAATATCAGCATTTTAGTAAAAAAAAAATCTAATTTTTCATATTCACGTCCAACTTCAACGCAAAGTTATCAAACATCTGTAGGGTGTTAAGGCTCACTGTACCCCTTGTTACTTTCCTGAGGGGTGTAGTTTCCAAAATAGTGTGTCATATGGGGTGTTTATAGATGTTCTGGTACCATAGGGGCTTCCTAAATGAGACATGCCCCCCAAAAACCATTGCAGCAAAATTCGCTTTACAAAAGCCCAATGTCGCTCCTTCCCTTCTGAGCCCTCTAGTGCACCCGCAGATAATTTTACATCCACATATGAGATATTTCCTTATGTTAGAGAAATGGGGTTTCAAATTTTGGGGGACATTTTCACCTATTACCCCTTGTGCAAATGAAAAATTTAAGGTAACATCAGCATTTTTGTGAAAATCGTCCAACTTTATTGAAAATTCGTCAAACACCTGTGGGGTGTTAAGTCTCACTGTACCCCTTGTTACATTCCTTGAGGGGTGTGGTTCCCGAAATAGTATGCCATGTTGGGTGTTTGCTTGGTGTTTGTTTGTTCTGGCACCATGGGGGCTTCCTAAATGTGACATGCCCCCCAAAAACCATTTCAGCAAAATTCGCTTTCCAAAATCCCATTGTCGCTCCTTCTCTTCTGAACCCTCAAATGCGCTCTCAAAGCACTTTACATCCACATATGAGGTATTTCCTTACTCGAGAGAAATAAATATGAGTTTACAAGAACATGTTAGTGTAAAAAATAATGTTTTAGAATTTTTGCCTCCACTTTGCTGCTATTCCTGTGAAACACCTAAAGGGTTAACAAACTTTCTGAATGTCATTTTCAATACGCTCTGGGGTGCAGTTTTCATAATGGGGTCCATTATGGGGTATTTCTAACCTAAAGACCCTCAAATTTAACTTCAAAACTGAACTGGTCCCTGAAAAATTCAGATTTAGAAATGTATTTGAAAAATTGTAAAATTGCTGCTATACTTTCGAAACTCTAATGTCTTCAAAAAGTAAAAACATGTCAACTTACTATATAAACATAAAGTAGACATATTGTATATGTGAATCAATATATAATTTATTTGGTATGTCCACTTTCCTTACAAGCAGAAAGCTTCAAAGTTATAAAAATGCAAAATTTACAAATTTTTCATGAACTTTTGGAATTTTTCACTAAGAAATGATGCAAGTATCAACGAAAATTTACCACTAACATAAAGTAGAATATGTCACAAAAAAACAGTCTCGGAATCAAATTCATTAGTAAAAGCATCCTAGACTTATTAATGCTTAAAGTGACAGTGGTCAGATGTGCAAAAAATGCTCTGGTCCTTAAGGTGAAAATGGGCTTGGTCCTTAAGGGGTTAAAAACACAGCCTGGATCATGTATTAGATGGAGCAATTACTCCTATTCATTGGTATTATAGTATCTCATTACATTCCCCACTGGGTACTGCCAAGATATCTTTATTAGAGTTACCTAAGTATTCCAACTCTTTCCCGTATTATTTTGATCTTATTGGCTGCAAATTAAAAGACAAAACACTGACACCTCCCATCCCCCCCCCAACATTTCGCCAGCCGCAACCAGCTTTATTAAGGGCCAAGATGCTAATGCTTGTAGGCATTTACCAATACTATTCAAAAGTGGATACCAATCCCTAATCACCATGTCATCACTAAACCATTGGGAATTTTGTCCCAAAAGGGCGTAAGCCCGGATGGGAATAGTCATTTTTGACTTAAAGGGGTACTTCAACACTAGACATCTTTTCCCCTATCCTATGGGAGGGATTTTATGGGAGGGGGACATGAATGGAGGGGGCATGATGTTGCGTGAATTGAGGGGGACTTTCCATTCTTGCTCATAGAGTAGAGTCCCATGCATCCAGTTACTGCCTGCAGAAGTGACCCATCTCAGTCAGTGAGCAGCTAAGCGGACAGGGGATAAAAAGTTCATAAAAATATGCAGGTATGCAGCTCACAGCTCTTCAATCCTATGTGCATGGACCCGCATTGGCTAGATGCAAAGGACGTCTTGTAGAGAATGAAAAAACTCAGTAACAGGATGTAGCTTTAATGTAAACAAATATACAAACAGGACAACACTTTATAGTGCAATGTGATCAACACAGACTCTGGATGCTTTTGTATGTGAACATTCTTTATCATTTATATACTAATAGGGTTCACGGGATGCTGGCATCAGTATTGATCAGCTTGGCATTCCAGCCTCCAGATTTGCCTCTCCCCCTTTAGACACCTTGCAGGGGTATCGATCAGGCCACTGAATCAACAATGACGCATCTTAAAATGTAGGTGCCGCAGTTGGTATTCATCGGGACATCTTAATGGCTGAATGACCGATATCGAAGTGATCTCCAATACTGGCCAGTACTGGTGGGTGCTGGCTGCAGATAGCCGAGCCCGGAAGCTCAGCCAGCCCATGCCAGCATAGTTTAAGTGGAATTTATTGTTACCTAAATTCATAAGTAAATATATAGGAAAAATAAATAAATTACCATTGTCCTTAATATAATAAATAATCATTGCCAATAATATCACAAAAACGCATTCCATTCACTAATCTATTTTTCTTGTATGTGTATTATTAAACTAATGAATTGCATCAAAAATGATGTGTCTGCTAAAAGAAGGAGATAGGAAAAGGACCTAGAACACTCTGCTTCTATTAGTAATGTATCTACTAAACCTTTCAGTTTATGCAGCTTTTACTGCTAATTTAACACATATTGATGGAATCAAGTTCCAGGCCCTTATTTTAAAATATAGCAACATTGCCTATTCTGTCTATGCAATGAGTCTGACCCTCCAGTGACGCAGGCTTTCAGCATAAGCTGATCAATTCCTTGATTTATTGAAGCACCTAAATTAATTTAGCAATATTTTACAAGCATAATTCAGCTCAACTTTAACTGTAACAAATGACATCTGGCTCCCTAGAGACAAGAGCAAGAAAAACTACTCCAGCAATATCTAGACATGACCCAGCCCAGTTCCATTTAAGAAAGAGGAAATTGCCATATCTCTGATTAAAAGAGATATTTTAATCAGACAAAGTGCTTCATAAAGTTACAGCCAAGATTCCAATGCACTTACTCAGCTATTCTATTGTATACCATTAATCCCCAGAGAACAAATGGCAATGTTATATTAGATATTAATATTAAACAAGCCTGTTTTTAAAGCATTCAGTTTAGACTGTCCCTGCATTATGCACAGTCACAACTCAAGAAATCAAGGACAAAAATATTCAACCGAGAATTTAACCTTCATGTTCTAATCCTAAATTTACCTCCGGCTTTGCTTAGTATGACAATTAAAGAGAATCTGTCACATACATTCACCACATACAAACACCACGTGTCCACGTGCCAAACATCCTTTTTTTATTGCAACCTTGTGTTGTTCTATGTCCCACAGGGTCCAAGAGGAATGACCAGGGGTCCTCAATGACCCTGGGCCACAACGCCTCACTCCACTACGTCATGCCAATTTGACTGACACACAGTGCTCTCCTGTCCACAGTAGCCCTGTGTGTTTTGTCTGTGAATGCACCACCAATTAGGACTGTCATTAGAGGCATAGAGCAAGCATTCTGCCTTTAGAGATTGTGAAGCTTACCGCGCATGCGCAGACAAAACATACAAGGATGCCGTCAGAAGAGAGCCCTGTGTGTCAATTAAAATGGGGTGAAATAGTGAAAAAAGGAGTTGTGGTCCAGGGGAACAGTGGACCCTGGCCACACCTCTTGAACCTCATAGGACACAGTAATTTTTTAGAGAAAGATATTTTTGGTATAGGGGCACTAAACCCTGATAGGATATGGGGGCATTTGTATGTTGCTAATGTATGTGACAGATGCCTTTTTACAAATCTGTAAATTAACTCTATTTTAAAAAAAATTAAGCCTTTTAGTACTATTCAGCATCTGCATGCCCTAGTGGAAGTCATCCAGGGACGTACTATAACTACAGAAGGTACAGAGGTTAGCTCTAAAGGGATCCTAGTACTGTCACATCCAACACAGTGGACCCTGCTGTTCCATTTATCCATGTCTGGCACTGTCCATAACAGGAGAGATTTGATCTGAAGATTAATTCCTGGACAGTTTCTGACATGGACAGAGGGGGCAGCAGGGAACACTGTGTTGGATGGGCAATACGTTTACCTCTTACTTCAGGGCCTACAGTGACTAATAAGTAATGAAAGGCTTAAGTTTATTAAACAGAGAGGATTTACAGATTTGTATAACTTTTTTGGCAACAGTTGATTTGAAAACGTTTTCTTTCTTCAGAATACACATTTGAGGACACACTTGCATGGCAGAGACGTGTACAAAGGCACATGGAGATGCAGTAGCTCTATACTACAATGCAGTAGACAAGAGGCCTAACTATCCAGGATGGAGTCCCATCTCAGCCTGTGATTGGCTGAATGGGCCATCACTTCTACTCGTCTGTAAAGGTGGAGGCCGGAGAACTCAGGAGAATGGTAAGTTCTAAAAAAACAGCATCACACCTGTCTTCAGGTTGTGTGTAGTATTACAACTTGGCTCCAGTTACTTCAATGGAACAAACTCTCCTTTCACACTATGGCCCACATTTACTATTGCAAACATGACATGTTTTGTCAGGTTGTGCGCCCGATTATGTCGCATTGCGCCAGAAATTCTGTCTGCGCCAGAATGTGCGCCAGAATTTTTGCCAGAATTGAAAAAACACGGCTAACTTTCCATTTTGCTAAGAAAACCCGGAAAAGGGGTGTGGCCGCCGGGAAAAGGGGGTGTGGTCTCCAAAAAGGAGCCTGTTCCCGACATTTTCACAAAAACCCAACATATTTCTTAAGGTTTCCACATAAAATGTGGTGGATTTGAGCTGAAGAAAACCCCTATAGATCAGAGCATGTGTAAAGCAAGCAAAGTGTAGGGAAAGTGGAAAATGTAGGGAAACCTTATTAAATACCGTGGAAAATAAATTGTAGGGAATTAAAACCCACAAAGAAACCTACACTCCATTCATAGTAAATGAGGACCAACGTGTGTGTGTGTGTGTGTGTGTATGTATGTATGTTCCACAATCACGTCCAAACGGCTAAAGATATTAACATGAGACTTGGCACACATGTTACTTATATGTCAACGACAAAAATAGATACAGGAAGAGAGCTCAATTGAAGTTCAGGGAAGTAATCCCGCGCTGCCAAAACTCCAGGACAGGGTTAGTAGGTATAAAGCAATATGATTTTATTTAAACATACAACGCGTTTCAAAGCCGGTATGGCTTTTTCATCAGGCATGTAATACAAATACAAATGTCGGTTTATATAGAACATGAAAAGGGGAGGTGCAAAAATCGGACACAAACGGAAATGACAAGTAACAAGGAGGAGTGCAACCCACAGTGAGCTACGTAATAAAATTACATAAAACGTGCCATTTGTTATAATAAAAAGAGCTGACAATCTAAAATAAATGTCAACCACTATGTTCGCGACATCACTATTGAGCACATCTGAGACATCCTGTCTCGCTCCATCCAGGAGCTTTAGTCCAGGTCTGGGAGGACATCCCTCAGGAGACCATCTGCCACCTCATCAGGAGCATTCCCAGACGTTGTAGGGAGGTCATACGGGCATGTGGAGGCCACACACACTACTGAGCCTCATTTTGACTTGTTTTAAGGACATTACATCAAAGTTGGATCAGCCTGTAGTGGGGTTTTCCACTTTGATTTTGAGGGTGACTCCATATCTAGACCTCCATGGGTTTCTAAATTTGATTTCCATTCATAATTGTTGTGTGATTTTGTTGTCAGCACATTCAAGTATGTAAAGACAAAAGTATTTCATACAATTAGTTTGTTCATTCAGATCTAGGATGTGTTATCTTAGTATTCCCTTTATTTATTTTTTGAGCAGTGTATGTAGACACAGCACACAGCTGAGGTTTGTGATAGATCAGATAAAGGAGTTAGACATGCAGAAACTATATATATACTGTCTCTCTCTCTCTCTCTCTCTCTCTCTCTCTCTCTCTCTCTCTCTCTCTCTCTATATATATATATATATATATATATAGTCATGACTGTAAATGTTGGCACCCCTGTAACTTTTCAAGAAAATTAAGTGTTTCTCACAGAAAAGGATTGCAGTAACATATGTTTTGCTATACATATGTTTATTTCCATTGTGTGTATTGGAACTAAATCAAAAAAGGGAGGAAAAAAAGCAAATTGGACATAATGTCACGCCAAACTCCAAAAATCAGTCGCTTCCTATAACCATCAATAACCTTCTTACACCTCTCCGTTGGAATGTTGGACCACTCTTCCTTTGCAAACTGCTCCAGGTCTCTCTTATTGGAAGGGCGCCTTTTCCCAAAAGCTATTTTAAGATCTCTCCACAGGTGCTCAATGGGATTTATTTCTGGACTCATTGCTGGCCATTTCAGAACTCTCCAGCGCTTTGTTGCCATCCATTTCTGGGTTCTTTTTGATATATGTTTGGGGTCATTGTCGTGCTGGAAGACCCAACATCTCGAACGCAAACCCAGCTTTCTGACACTGGGCTGTACAGCGCTACCCAAAATCCTCAGATTTCATGATGCCTTGGCACACATCCAAGGCACCCAGTGCAAGAGGTAGCAAAACAACCCCAAAACATCATTGAATCTCCACCATATTTAACTGTAGGTACTGTGTTCTTTTCTATGTAATCCTCATTCCGTTTTGAGTAAACAGTAGAATGATGTGCTTTACCATAAAGCTCTATCTTGGTCTCATCTGTCCACAGAACATTTTCCCAGAAGGATTTTGGCTTACTCAAGTTCATTTTGGCAAAATGTAGTCTTGCTTTTTTATGTCTCTGTGTAAGCAGTGGTGACCTCCTGGATCTCCTGCCATAGCGTTTCATTTCATTTAAACATCGACAGATAGTTTGCGCTGACAATGATGCTCCCTGAGCCTGCAGGAAAGCTTAAATATCTTTGGAACTTGTTTGGGGCTGCTTATCCACCATCCTGACTATCCTGACTTGTAACCTTGAGATTGTTGATATTTTTCCACAATTTTGGTTCTCAAGTCTTTAGTCAGTTCTCTTCTCTTTATGTTGTTCATGCTTAGTGTGGCACACACAGACACACAATGCAAAGACTAAGTGAACTTCTCTCCTTTTTATCTGCTTTCAGGTGTGATTTTTATATTGCCCACACCTTACTTGCCCCAGGTGAGCATTACATGCTTGAAACAATCTTATTTTTCCACAATTTTGAAAGGGTGCCAATAATTTGTCAAGCCCATTTTTGGAGTTTGGTGTGACATTACGTTAAATTAGCTTTTTTCCTCCCTTTTTTGGTTTCGTTCCAATACACACAAAGAAAATAAACATGTGTATGGCAAAACATGTGAAACTGAAATCCTTTTCTGTGAGAATTACCTCATTTTATTGAAAAATTTCAGGGGTGACAATATTTACGGCCGTGACTGTTTATATTACCTGCAAAAGTAGCCTTCTGTGCACTTGCTTTCTAAGTAGTGTTGCTCGCGAATATTCGCAATTCGAATATTATTTGCGAATATCGCAAATTTCGCGAATATAGCGCTATATATTCGTAATTACGAATATTCGTTTTTTGTTTTTTTTTCTTCACAGTACACATCACAGTGATCACCCCTCTCTGCTTCCAACTTGTGTGGTGTAAAGAAGGCTGTAATGCTACTGTGTGAGACTGGCGTGCGAAAATTCGCATATGCGAAAATTAGCATATGCTAATTTTGTTTGTGCCAATATTCACATATGTTAATTTTCGCATACGCGAATTTTCGCATATGCGAAAATAAAACGAGAATATAACGAATATGCGAATATTCGCGAATATATGACGAATATTCGTCCATATATTCGCGAATTCGAATATGGCCTATGCCGCTCAACACTATTTCTCAGACCTCTCAGCCAGCATTTTTGTGGGATTATGTAAGTAGTGCAGAAGAAAGTGAGAATGCTTGGGAAAATGTGGAAACTGGATAAAGGAAAGGAAACAGAAGGTGATAATTAATGGTACATACTCTGATTAATGGTACACACACTGTAACAAGTGGGGCCCCAGGGTTCAGTTTTGGGCCTTTTTCTTATTAATATATTTATTAAGGACCTTTTAAAGCATCAATCTTTGCAGATGATACTAAACTGTGTAAAGTGGTTAACACAATAGAGGGCATTGTTACAAATTGATTTGTATAGGTTGAAGGCTTGAGCTGAGAAGTGGTAGATAAGGTTGAACACAGGTAAATGTAAGGTTAGGCACATAGGGAGGAAAAATCCAGGTCAGGAATATGTACTAAATGGGAAAACACTGGGGACAATTAACATGAAAAAGACAGGAGTTTTAGTTGACAGCAAAGAAATAATTCTACCACTGTAACTAATCACTAGTCAGACCACACATGAAATACTGTGTATAGTTTTCAGCACCAGTGTACAAGAAAGACATAGTAGAGCATGGAGTAATAAATGGAATAGGAGGACTACAGTACCCAGAAAGATAATCAAAATTAGAGTTATTTATCAGTAGGCAGTACAGAGATCTCTCCCATGATCTTTTTATACCTAAGACTATATACATAACAAGGGGGAATCCTTTACACCTAGAGAAAAGGAGGTTTTATACCAACACAAAAGGGGATTCTTTACTAGAGCAGTGAGACTATGGAACTCTCGGCCAGAGGAAGTAGTTATGGTGAACACAATATAAGAGTTCAAAAGGGGCCTGTATGCATTTCTGGAGAGTAATAACATTACTGATCCTCATCTTGACAGAAACAGGCAAACTATTGGCCACAGTTTACACCCCAGAACTATTGTACGGGACTTTGCTTACATGCTGACCAGAGCTCACAAAATAGTGGGGGAGCACTATATTCACAGCCATATATTGTGTAAAGATTACCAAAGACTGTGTATTTCAACTTTTCCAGTATGTGCAAGCAGCACAACAAATTCATGCTGTGCCACAGATTCTAGTCCGCCCCAGGAGTGGTTAATCCAGCGAGCGCAAAGCGTGCAAAGAATTCCCGCCAGACAAAATGCCCCGCCCCTGGGCGCGGGAACCAAGTTGCTGTGCCAAAGCCTAAGTGGAACTCCAAGGACCGCCCACTAGTTGCACAGGGGACAATTGAAGAGGCTGCACGGATGACATACTTCCGGCTGGTGGCCATTTTGCTATAAAGCCTGTAGCAGGATTTCACCCCTCAGATTCGTCTCGTGAGCCCACAGCAAGTGGCGGCAGCTGCCGCTGAAGGTTTTGCGGCCCTTGTCATTGGCCTGAAGGACCGCGTCAGTGGTGCAAGCAAGTCACTGGGGACTCCGCCGGCCAGCGAAAGTCCTGCAGTGCAGTCTCCTGCATCACCCCCCCCCCCCCCACTGGCGCCATCTCCAGCCAGGCTCTTGCCCAACTGCACCTCATGGGGATCCTGGGGGGAGCTCCACAGCAAAGCCTCCATGGTTAGTACCCCTTCTGGGACAGGGTTCACCTCGCCTTCTCCATGCTCCAGTCCTGAACAGGTGTCAGCCACCATACCGGAACTGGCGCCTCCACTACCGCTGTTGGTCTTTGGGGATGAGCCCCAATTGCTAAAGTACATGAGGGAAGCCTTGCCTCCTCTGCCTGAAACAAAGGAGCCAGCGACAGGTACTCAAGTTACAGCGATTCCAGGGGAGAAATTACATTCCCCGACCACAGAACCATGGCCCCTATTGCCTGAAGGTTTGGCCGGAAGAGTGGGCACCAACGGACTTGATGGACGTATGTCTTTTTTCAACCATACTAACTATGTAACTATGGCATCAGTCATTTATGTGATCAATATGTTGGCCCATCGATTCATAATTCAATTCTACAGTGATCCCTCAAGTAACAATGGCCTAAGGTTACAATATTTTCAACATACAATGCTCTTTCCTGGACCATTGTAAACCATACAATGTCAGAAATAGTTTGGATTCTTGACTCCTGTGAACTGCTGGAAGAGTCGGCCAAGAGAAGCCACTGGCAAAACCCTGTACTACTTAAAGGGGTACTACCGTGCTGACAACTTATCCCCTATCTAAAGGATAGGGGATAAGTTGCCTGATCGCGCGGGGTCCCGCTGCTGGGGTGCCCCGCAATCTCGCACACAGCACCCTGCTGTCATCACAGCTGTCTCGCCCCCTGCCATAGACTTACATTGAGAGGGCGGGGTATGACGTCACATGGAGGCGGAGCCGTGATGTCACGATACTCCGGCCACGTGATCAGCAGTCATCAGACCCGGAGCGATGTTCGCTCCGGGCCTGATGAGAGTGGGGTGCTGCGTGCAAGATCACAGGGGTCCCCAGCGGCGGGACCTCGCGCGATCAGGCAACTTATCCCCTATGCTTTAGATAGGGGATAAGTTGTCAGCACGGTAGTACCCCTTTAAGTACATGCTATGATTTGGTGTCTAGTAGTCCCTACAGTATGAAAATTGTACCAGAATGAGCTGCTCCGATACACTGAAGAAGCTCCTGCCTGCTCTGTATTAAGGGATTTACGACTTTCAGCAGCTCTTTCTTACGTTTATATGTAAGGACTGGCTTTATCTGCATTACAAATATTTTTAACATCTTCATTTTTTCTTATTTTCGGTTGACATTTTGGAACCAATTACTAGTTGTCCATAGAGTTATTGTCTTTAGAAAGAATAGTCTCAACATATAATGGTCCTGATTTAATATTGTAATATTGACCTTTTTTGTCGGGGTGTGCGCCAGAATGTGCGACAAACATTTTAAAAAACCTACCATCTCTCCATTTTACTCAGAAAAAAGGGGAGTGTACCAAACATTTTTCAAAAATCCCAACATATTTACTAAGGTTTTCACAGAAAATGTGGTGGATTTGAGCTCTGGAAAACCTGAGAGCACTTGTAAAAAAAAAAAAAATTGTAAGAAAATGTAGGGAAACATTAGTAAACACTATGGAAAAATACCTCTGTCAGGAATCAAAACCCACAAAGAAAACTATACTCCATTCTTAGCAAATCAGGGCCAATGTTCATCCAAGAACCAATTTACATTGTAACAGCAAAAGCTTGGTGAATGCAATGAAAGAAGCTAAATGGAAGTAATTATATGTGATAATAAAAGTTTTAAAAATGTATTACAATATATGAATATACGACTGATAAAGCAAAAATTGTACAGTACTCTAATAAATAATTCCCCTTAATCCAAGCGTATTATAATATTAATGTGTTATATAAATTAGGATGCCTTTCTGTTGGGCATCATAAGGAAGGTGCTATACTTTATGTATTCCTAAATAATCAAGAAAAATGATAGCTAGGTGACAGAAAGTACCACATCATTTTGAAAATCTGATGAATTCTGTGTTTGTACAAAACTTTTTTCTATTCGTAAATATTGTTTTGGAGGAAAATAAAAAACTTCATAATGAAGCCTTTATTTCATAAAAACTGCTGGGGTTTGACAGTCTGACCCAACTTCTACAGAAAGACCATCATCCAAACAAGAAGGGGTAGAGGAGGAACCAGACACTTCATCACAATTTTCCAATATTGTAGTAAAAATATTCTACAAGTTGATTTTTATACCGTCAAAAAACGCCAGTTTTCCTGCACTGCGTTTTTTCAGTGAAAAAACGCCGCGTCCAGATGTTAGCTGCAAGTCAATGGTAAACTGCAAAATGCCAGATTCACTTGGCATTTTTCAGTTTGCCGTTTTTTTAATCCTTTTGGCATTTTTTAGCAATTTCGGGCTCAGAGGCAGGATTTTCAAAACGCCCGTCAAAACCTAGTTTGGCGTTTTTTTGCCCTGAAATCGTGGCGTTTTCCTCACATAGAAGTCTATGGGAGAGCAAAAACGGCAAGAAAAACGCCATGTTGGTTTTAAATTTTGCGTTTTTGCAGGCAGTTTTTATTCTTTTTTGGACTTTAGCGATCCCAAAAAATTATGGAGATACCTTTTTTATAAAAATTTGGTAGGGTACCAAAAAAAAAAATTATAAAAAAGATACAGTAGTGATGGAAAAAATTGTACCTAACCAAATGTATCTTTTTTATTACGAAATGTTTATTAATTTTTAAACAGGGATCAATTTATGTGAGCGGGTAAAGCACTAAAAATGTAGCCGACAATAATAAAAATGTAGTGTGTGTGTGTTTTTCACTTTTATTTTTTTTTTTTTTTTTTAGGTAGTACTACTACTCCCAGCATGGAACACACTGTTCCATGATGGGAGTAGTAGTTACCTGTACTTATTGACAGATTGCCCGTTGCGATCCTCTTGTATAATGTATAGATGCGGCGGTCGCTCTTCTATGGTCCCCTGCACTGACGTATATCTACACATATTCATATTTCCCGCAGAGAGCTGTGATTGGTCAGATGGTTCCAGCCAATCACAGCTCTCTGTGAGAAATCAGAATGTGTATATACGGCTTGCAGGGGACCATAATAGAGCGCCCGCCGCTGCATCCATACATTATACAGGAGCATCACAGCGGGGGGTCAGGAGTGATACCCGTAGTGATCTTTCCTTAACTACAAGTACTACTACTCCCAACATGAAGTACATGTAGTACCTGCATTAATAGACAGATCGCCGCAGGTGTAAGAAATTACACTCGCTGTGATCTGTCTATTAATGCAGGTACTACAGCTCCCAGCATGGAGCAGAGTGTGCTCCATGTTGGGAGTAGTAGTGCCTGCTAAATGACACATCACAGCGGGTGTCACTACTGACACCCGCTGTGATCATCCTGTCTATAGCAGAGATGCAGAGAGGCTGTATACATTGCTCGCATCCCTGCTCTGCACGGTACTCCGGGCCGGCCACTCATTTATTGATATTTTCCTCAGAGCTGTGATTGGTTGAAACCATCCGGCCAATCACAGCTCTGGGTGGGAAATATGAATAGCCAGTGATGTGACCAGAGCAGAGATGTGAGCGCTGTATAGAGCCACATCTCTGCTATATTATGGATGATCGCATCGGGTGGCAGACTGACACCCAGGGCGATATGTCTATAGTACAGGTACTACTACTCCCAGCATGGAACAGTCTTGTTCCATGCTGGGAGTAGTAGTACTACATAAAAAATGTGAAAAAAAGAGAAAAAACACACATACACTTTATAAAAAAAATGTTTTACATTTTCTTATAAAAAATAAACATTTAGTTAGATACATTTTTACATCCCTACTGCATCCTTTTTTTTTTTTTTTATGGTACCCAACTATTTTGTATAAAAAAAAAACGCAAAAGGGGCCAAAAACGGCAAAATCCACACAAAGGTAAAAATGCCAGAAAAAAATGCCAAAACGCAAGGAAAAACTGTGGCAATTTTTCTTGCGTTTTTTCTGGCATTTTTATGCCACAAAAATCGCAGGGCAAAAATGTCAGTGGAGTCCTAGCCTTAAGCTACTGACACAAGAATGAGGAGAAACACAATTAATCTACGGTTTCATCCAACTCCAATCCATCAGAACTTGAAATAAGCCAAGTAACACCAATTCTAGTTGGATATTTAGATCTCCAAGAATCGGCACAAGAAATACAGGAATTATTTGTGTGCACAACCAGATGCTATGGATGAGACACAGCTGTGTCATGGATAGTCAATTAGACCCTAAACCACTTCCCTTAATTCAATTAGTTTTTCAGAATAGGTCATGACCACAGGACACTCAGCATTCAAGGAAATCACCAATTTCTACAGTAACATACAGTAGCACCATTGTTTATTCCACATGACAGATTATGTGCAATTGTTGTCTGCAAGTGACTATAATGTGACCTCATGCCCAGATTTACCAAACTGTCTTGTAGTAAAATGTTCTTTGTTGCCCTTAGCAACAATAGCTCAGTTTTAATTTCTCATATTGTTATGGTAAAATGAAAGCAGAGCTGTGATTGGTTGCTATATAAAGACTCTTAAACAGCTTGATACATTTCTTACTAATTCTTTGATCAGGAATCGTCCAGAACTTTGTGAAAAAGTTTGGTTCTGCATGAACTTAAACCTCAGGTGTTTTGTTTCACCTGAACTTACTAAAATGGCATTGCATAAAGGAGAAAGGATCACATAAACTCAGGATAGCCCATCATGCCTTGCAAAAAAGAAAAAGGATCACATGACCTCAGGGTAGCCCATGCCTTGCAAACAGCTCTTTGCAGTCAATCAGAGGTTTCTGGTAGTAATACTAATAATCATAATTTTATTTATATAGCGCCTACAGATTCCCCCAGCTCTCACCTTATCTTTGATCAAGTGCTGCGCGCCAACCGCGGACCTACCGCTGTCCAGGCATGCTGGGAGTTGAGGTTTTGCAAAATCTGGAGGCCCACAGTTTGAGACCACTGACCAGGGACAGACACATGGATAGATTTGACATGTTTCGACAGTTGTCTTAATGATAGATCATAACAAACAGGGTTTAGTGTCCATCTTAAATACTCCTCACCAAGTCATATTTAGTGGCCATATAAAATTCCCCCTACTGATTCAGTCATTTTGTGTCACTTTTGCACACTTTAATCACACATTTATTAGGAAAAAAAAAAAGGAATTTCTTTTTTACTTTCCAGGATCCCTAATTCTTTGTAGCTACTCCTCAAAATAATATAATTTATTAAAACTTGTTAAAAGCCACTGGCTCTTCTGGGCACTAAATCTGTTGCTACTCCCAAAAAGAGATACTTTTTGTACCACTTGGAAAAATGCATTGCTTCTTCTGATACCTCCTTGTGTGTAAACACTGCCAGATATCTGCCATCAAAACATGGAACTTTGGACCCTAAGGCCCTATTCACACGGCAGAATTTCCTCAAGCGGAATTCCTCCTCAAATGAAAGCCCAATGCACTTCTATAGGAGTCCACACGCCCATTCACACTACTTCAAAATTTCTGCTTGGATTCCACACCAATTCCGCACCAATTCAGCACAAAATCCACACAAGTGGAAGCGGAATCGGGGCGTATAAGCAGAAATTCTGCCATGTGAATAGACCCTTATAATCTTAAAAAGCATAAAACTTTACTATTGCAATGTGTTCTTAAACAAACTGTTATTTACCACTGGGTACCATCTGTTTACCAAGAGCCATACATGTTACTGTGACTTTGAGATTGACTTGTCTTAAAAACCGCTCAAATTCAGCCAATCACTGGTCAATATATGATACAATTTCTGCGGCTGATTGACTGAGCGGGCTGTCACTTCTGTTTGGCAAGAACACTTCTCCGAAGTTGGGGGACAGAGCATGATGTGGAGAAGCGATAGACCATGTATTCCTGAGGTGAGAGCCACAGCCTTATAGAGGAGATGTTGGGGGGGGGGGGAGTCCAAGCAGTCTAATCTTTCACTAACAGACACTTATGCTCTATCCCGTTGATAGGGATACATTTTTGTAAAGTGGAGTACCCCTTTAAGTGAAGTGCTCGGAAATTGAAAGATGTTGATTGTAAATATAATAATGCTGTCATCATGCATCATTTCTGAAAATAGAGCATGTTTAACATACAACTGATAATAATATATAGCTGTTTGTAATATGAGTGGTACATAAAAAGCTTAGGTATAAATAGCTGCTGGGAAGCCTGCTTTAATAATTGGTCTACATTAAGATGTTATGCACTGACAGACTTGTGGCCATTCAAAACCTTATAAAAGATTATTTCCTCCAAACATACATCTGCATGGGTGCAGTTGTTAGCATCATGGTAGAATCTTTGGTGGTGCACCAGTGGAGTTAGTACTGGTAATAGACAATTGTACAATATCAATGTCAATTGCCCTGATTTACTATTGTAAACCCGACCTGTTTTGTTGGGTTGTTTGCCAGAATTTGGTGCATTGCGCCACAAATTGTGTCTGCGCCAGAATTTGTGCCAAAATTTTTTTTTAAAAACTCTCCACTTTACTTAGAAAACCCGAAAAGGAGGTGTGATCACTGGGGAAATTGGGTGTGGCCACCAAAAAGAGGGCATGTCCACATTTTCTAAAAATATTTACTAAGGTTTGTACAGAAAATGTGGTGGATTTGAGCTCTGGAAAAAACCACAGCTCAGAGCAGTTGTAAAAAAAAAAATCAAAACGTATGGAAACATTAGTAAACATTGTGGAAAAATACCTGCCCACAAGGAAAACTTCACTCCACTCTTAGTAAACCAATGCCATTATGTATACATGAGTAGGCTGACTCTGCCTCCAGTGTAATCTTGACAATACATCTGCTGAAACAATTCAAAGGCAGCGCACCACACAGTGCACTAAAAAAAAATCTTAATACAAATTTTTAAACAGCCTGTTTCTTACATTTGCCTTTACAGTGACCTGTAGGGGTTTCATTCAGCAACCATAAAAATGCCCAAAAAGAAACAATTTTTATAATGAACCAAAATCTAAATTTTCATTGCAACGTGGCAGCGCTAAGAAATTTCCAACTTGGAAAATATTCAGTTGGCACCACAAGCTTCGTGTTCAGCAAAGGTAAGGAAGGCTGTGTCCACACCATCAGGTCACTCACTTAGGCTAGGTTCACACTACGGAATTTCCACCTGCAATTCCGCTTTGAAATTTCAGGTAGAAATTCCGCTTACTAAAATGTATAGTATATTGAATGGGTTTCCGTTCACAAATTCACACTTCGGAATTTGTGAAGCAGAATTTGTGAATGGAAAATCGGCTTGAAAATTTAAAATACTCGGGGAACACATTGCAGTCTATTGGAGACTGCAGTGTCCCCGCGGTCCTAGCGCCGACTAATTCAGTCGGCATAGGCTGCATTCGGAATCTCTGGGCGGAAATTTTCTGCCTGGAGATTGCGCAGTGTGAACCTAGCCTTAGGGTCTATTCACATGGCAGAATTTTTGCTTACAGAATCCCACCTCAAATTAACCCCTTAAGGACACATGACGTACCGGTACATCATGTGTCCGCTCCCAATCTATAACGCGGGGCCACGGCGGGGCCGGGACCCGTGGCTAATAGCGCGCAGCATTGATCGCGGTGCCGTGCGCTATTAACCCTTTAAACGCGGCGTTCAAAGTTGAACGCCGCGTCTAAAGTGAAAGCATGCCGGTTAGCTCAATGGGCTGTTCGGGATAGCCGCGCCGAAATCACGGCATCTCGAACAGCTTACAGGACAGCTTACAGAACAGCTGACAACACTGGGAAAAAAAAGTGAATAAAGATCATTTAACCCCTTCCCTATTAAAAGTTTGAATCACCCCCCTTTTCCCATAAAAAAAAAACACAGTGTAAATAAAAATAAACATTTATGGTATCGCCGTGTGCAGAAATGTCTGAATTATAAAAATATATCGTTAATTAAACCACACGGTCAATGGCGTAAGCGCAAAAAAAATCCAAAGTCCAAAATAGTGCATTTTTGGTCACTTTTTATATCATGAAAAAATTATCAACGATCAATAAGTCCTATCAATGCAAAAATGGTGCCACTAAAAACTTCAGATTACGGCGCAAAAAAATTAGCCCTCATACCGCCCCATACGTGCAAAAATAAAAAAGTTATAGGGGTCAGAAGATGACAATTTTAAACGTATTAATTTTCCTGCATGTAGTTATGATTTTTTCCAGAAGTACAACAAAATCAAACCTATATAAGTAGGGTATCATTTTAATCGTATGGACCTACAGAATAAAGATAAAGTGTTATTTTTACCGAAAAATTTACTGCGTAGAAACGGAAGCCCCAAAAAATTACAAAACATCGTTTTTCTTTTCAATTTTGTCTCACAATGATTTTTTCTTCCGTTTCGCTTTTTTTGGGGGGCAAAATGACTGACGTCAAAGTAAAATTGGTGGCGCAAAAAATAAGCCATCATATGGATTTTTAGGTGCAAAATTGAAAGAGTTATGATTTTTTAAAGGCAAGGAGGAAAAAAACGAAAATGCAAAAACGGAAAAACCCTCGGTCCTTAAGGGGTTAAAGCCCATAGACTTCTATGGGATTCCGCATTTTCCGTTCACAAATTCTGCTTCACAAATTCCAAAATGTGAATTTGTGAACAGAAACCCATTCACTATACTATACATTTTAGTAAGCGCAGTTTCTGCTTGCAATTTCAAAGCGGAATAGCGGGCGTAAATTCCATATTGTGAACCTAGCCTAAAATGTATAGTATAGTAAATGGGTTTCCGTTCACAAATTCACACTTCGGAATTTGTGAAGCGGAATTTGTGAACAGAAAATCCGCTTGAAAATTTCTGCCTGAAGAATGGCGTTGCTCATTCTTCAGGCGGAAATACTTGCGGAACACATTGCAGTCTATTGGAGACTGCAGTGTCCATGCGGTCCTAGCGTTGACTGATTCAGTCGGCGCCGGCCGCACTCAGAATCTCCGGGCGGAAATTTTCTGCCCAGAGATTCCACAGTGGGAACCTAGCCTTAGAGTCCTACCTTAACTCCTGGAGGTCAACTCAGGATATTATAAGGACTTCCACCCAATTTTAAACACTACTACTAAAATCTATCCTATGTACATACGCTACTTACTCATATGGAAAATAGTCCCATCTGATGTACAGGAGGATATAGGGGTCTCCATCACCCCTTATAAATGAAACAAAGCCTTCCCTCTGACACATAGTTTCATAGTTTATAAAGTTAATAAAAGATAAGAGTCCATCAAGTTCAAC
Source organism: Hyla sarda (assembly GCF_029499605.1). Classification (NCBI taxonomy): domain Eukaryota; kingdom Metazoa; phylum Chordata; class Amphibia; order Anura; family Hylidae; genus Hyla; species Hyla sarda. The sequence continues at coordinate 143,299,599 of NC_079195.1, read as the reverse complement.
CGAAAACTTTACTGTTTTGACCCAGAGAAAGAAAACCCCATAAAGCTGATGCCAATGGCCCTTTAACAGAGAAAAAAAAAAAAAAAAAACTTCCTTCCTGACTCCAATATGGCCATCAGAATAAATCCCTGGATCAATGTTCTATTCCCAGAAATCTATTATACATAACTTGTAAAATTATATTGTTTGTAATAATATATTTTGCCAATGACATGTTTTGCTAAAAAAAAATATATATATATATATATATATATATTAAATGTTAAACAGTTGGTTCACGTGCCCTTGCAAACTATACAGGATTTTATTATACTATATCATAATACATGTTAGCTGCTGTGGAACATCACAGTATAAACCTCAGCTGATGCAGAACCTCATACAGTGACCCCCCCGACCTACGATGGCCCTGACATACGATCATTTCAACATACGATGGCCTCTCAGAGGCCCTCGCATGTTGAAGGCAGCATCAACATACGATGCTTTTGTATGTCGGGGCCATCGCATAAACTGCTATCCGGCAGCGCTGACTGCTTCAGCTGCCACGGATAGCCGTTTACGGTGACGATCACTTACCTGTCCTCGGGTCTCCGGGACGTCCTCTTCGGGATCCTCTGCATTGTCGGCGCTCTCCATCGTCGCCATCACGTCGTTACGCACGCTGCTCCTATTGGATGACGGGACGGCGTGCGTAAGGACGCGATGGCGGCGACGGAGAGAGAAGATGCCGGGGAAGCAGAGGCCTTGCCGGAGCGTCCGGCGTCCGGGACAGCAATGGAGGGCAACATCCAGGGCAGCGGTGACGAGCATTGACGGTACGGAGCAGCGGGGACAGGTGAGTACAACTTCCTATACCAGTGGTCTTCAACCTGCGGACCTCCAGATGTTGCAAAACTACAACTCCCAGCATGCCGGGACAGCCGTTGGCTGTCCGGGCATGCTGGGTGTTGTAGTTTTGCAACATCTGGAGGTCCGCTGGTTGTAGACCACTGTCCTATACCAAACGATGGTCCATTTGGTACGGATTACCATCGTATGTTGAGGGACCACTGTAATACACAGCTTATTTGCTGTAGAACCTCATTATACATAAATTGGAGATGGATCAACAACAGAGCTTACACAACAGCTGCTTTAGAAAGAGTCCACAGCTGCTGCAGAACTTCGTAATGCACACCTCATGCACTACAGCATTGTTATTTGGGATCGTGAGCAATAGCTTACAGGGGGAGAGGGGAGGGTGAGGATGAATGACACATCTACAGCTGTGAAACTGTGTGTGGGTGCGGTTATGTTAAACAGCCCCTGAAAGAGAAGAAAGGAGGGGGAGAGCTGCGCTGAAGCCCTGCTCCTTCATGAGACATAAGAGAGAAGAGAACACGTACAGTATCAGTGCTAGTGAACATCACCAATGCAAGAAGTTTGATACAAAAGAGGTTGCAAACCAGCTATGAAATTTACCGAAGGCACAAGATTAGATATATGCATAGCTGATGGTTCCGGCGTAAATATGCCACAGATTTTGCCAAAATTAGACGATTATTCTGCAACAAAATCTGCTGTGGCATAAAGGGGTTTTGTAGTGATTTCACCCCTGCTACACCCAAAGAGACAAAACCTGCAAGGAAAAACTGCAACAAAAATGTATATGCTGAGGATTTTAAAGTCCAAAAAAGTCTGTAGCATGTGGATTAGATTTGTGAAATGACGGTAATCCACCAGCGCAAGGTAAAATCCATTGCAGTTTTGTCCTGTCTGGACTTACACTAAAAAGAAAAGCTTAATATGAAAAACAGAGTGCAACATTTACTACAGTGATCTAGTAATATGTAGATTGTAGGCATAATAATGTTTTATACACAGCAGTAAGATGACAGTATAAAGAGAATGCTATAACTTTATTTATCTAGTAGGAGGAAGAAGAAAGGTTAAAATGCCACATGCCAAGTGAAGAATTCTTAAGCCCAGAAATCTTTGGAACAAGGGATTACCTCTCTTATGTATGATGCTTAAGAAGCCAATATAAGGGGAGGGTCAACAGTTAGTAATTGGTTAAGGTTCTTCCATGTGTTAAATTAGCATAAGGAGACGCTGCTCCCAAAGTAGCCACTTGGGGGCCAAAGCTAACTGTGCGTCACAGCCTTCAGTGGAAAGAAAGTAGAGGAATCAAGAAGCATGCAACTCAATTTGTGCCAATGGCATCACAAAGGGAAGGATGGATGCTGCTTGGGTGAGGTGGCTACCCCTCCAATGGTTCAATCACATCAAGCTATGGAGCTGAAATCAAGAAGCAGCCACCAGCACTAATTAAGATCTTCTCCTGTATGGAGGAGGCTGCGCTCACTCTGCTCACTTACTCAGCATTCACTATCTACTGCGAGGATGCATCTCCTGGACTGCAACTGATTTACAAGCAAACCACAAAGTAAGTGTTTTCTTCTCATTTCCCAGCACCCATCTAAACATTCAGGCATCTAGATTTGAAGAAATGGGTTAGATATGGAGAAAAAAGATAGGGAGGATTTTTATTCATAACAATAATTTAGAAAAAGATCTGCAGAAGTGATTCCCTGTAATGTTCACTACCTTTGTGTATTATTTTTTGTGGAAATTAAAAGTCATTTTGAAGCATTTTACTATGCCCTACATATATTTTACAGCTTTCATGTAACTTGGCTGTTCAACTGACTTTTGGTTTACTTTTCAAATATTTAGCTTTAACATGAAACAATGTTTTAGTCTAAAGTCACTTTTTACAAGGTTTTTTTTTGTGTCTTTTTACAGCACTCTAGAGTGATGCCCTGTTGATGGCCCATCTGATCTCCTGAATGCTACCTCTAGGATCCAAGCTGCTCTCCTGTGACTTGTTTTTCTAAGTGTGAAAATACTGCCTGGATTCTCCCTTGCTTGAGCTTTACCAGTGAGGGTTAAAAAATGGCTTCAGAGAATACACCAGGGACAGCCAAGTCCGCGGTAGAGAAACTATCCAATGCCATGGGTGAAAGAACTAAACAAATTGGCTCAGCCATAAAAGAAGCCCACCACCTGAGAAGACTGATCTTGTTCATTGTTTGTGTGGCACTTTTTCTTGATAATATGCTTTACATGGTGATAGTACCAATCATTCCAGACTATATACAAAGTATGAGACTGAATAGTGAAAAACATATTAAAGAAATAAATTCTAGTTCATCTTACTCAAATAAATCGATCATCAGACCTGTGTACCCAACAGAAAATGAAGACATTAAAATAGGAGTCTTGTTTGCCTCCAAAGCTATCTTGCAGCTGCTTGTCAACCCGCTGAGTGGCACCTTTATTGACAGAGTTGGCTATGACATCCCTCTGTTCATTGGACTTATTGTTATGTTCTTTTCCACTGTTATATTTGCTTTTGCAGAGAATTATGCTACGCTCTTTGTAGCAAGAAGCCTACAAGGTTTGGGCTCTGCCTTTGCAGACACTTCTGGGATCGCTATGATCGCAGACAAGTACACTGAGGAAGCAGAGCGAAGCAAAGCCTTGGGCATAGCCTTAGCATTTATCTCATTTGGGAGTTTGGTTGCACCCCCATTCGGAGGCATATTATACCAGTTTGTGGGTAAAAGAGTACCATTTCTTATTCTAGCTTGCATTTCTCTCATTGATGGTATACTCTTATTAATATTCATAAAACCCTTTGCTAATCGGACTAGAGAAAACATGCCAGTGGGCACACCCATTCACAGACTGATGATTGACCCATATATTGCAGTTGTAGCTGGGGCACTAACCACCTGCAACATTCCTTTGGCATTTTTGGAGCCCACAATAGCAAATTGGATGAAAACAACTATGGGAGCCTCTGAGTGGCAAATGGGTCTTACTTGGCTGCCAGCTTTTTTTCCTCATATCCTAGGTGTTTATATCACAGTAAAGCTTGCAGCCAATTACCCCCAATATCAATGGTTTTATGGTGCTATAGGAATGGTTATCATTGGTGCCAGTTCATGCACAGTACCAGCCTGTAAAAATTTTGAGCAGCTTATTATCCCCTTGTGTGGTTTATGCTTTGGTATTGCCTTGGTAGACACTGCGCTATTGCCCACTCTTGCCTTACTAGTAGATCTCCGCCATGTCTCTGTGTATGGAAGTGTCTACGCTATAGCAGATATATCCTACTCTGTGGCTTATGCTCTAGGACCTATAGTTGCTAGCCAGATTGTGCATACTATGGGTTTCACTCAGCTTAACCTTGGTATGGGGCTTGCCAATGTACTATATGCTCCAGCCCTTTTGTTCCTCCGAAATGTGTGCCAAATGAAACCATCCCATTCAGAGAGAAACATCCTTCTTGACGAGGAACCTAAAGGCTTGTATGATACCATTAAAATGGAAGAGCGCAGGGCTAAGTCCCACAAGGGCTTACGTAAAGGTGAACATATTCAGGACAACAATATGGACAATTTCAACGTAGCCCAAACAGGTAAATACATGTCTGATGAAGAATCCTCTGAGTATGAGTACAGCTAGACAAAATGTTATACAAACAGTAAGAAGGACAACAAGAATCAGCCATAGGTTTATGCACCAACATGCAATTCATACCTTTTCATTTTCACAATGTCACCATGCTTTTTGTAAAATGTTTTTAATGTCACTTTCTTTTACTTTTGAAACCATCATTATTTCAAAGTCATAATAGGTAGTAATGTATACCTCTACAAAAGAAAACTAGGTGCAGTATTGTGGAACTGTTTAACTCTATTCTTAAAGCCAACTCTGTGTGAAATATTGTATATCTGTACAAAAAAGATAAATTATATGAAATATACTGTGGCATATTCAGGGAAATAAAGTTGCTAAATATTGTAAATTTCTCTAGTTTGTGAATTAATTACATTGAACTGTATTCCTATTTTACTATAAAACTAAAAAGAACAATAAATGATTTCTAATGCATATTAAATATACCCAGATAGAAACAGACAGGACATAAAATGTGATGTATTTTTCACACACAAACAATCAAAACAATTATATGATCATTTTACCCATGATTATTTTTTACACCAGAGACATTCGACAGGTTAATACAGCAAGCATGGTATCAGCATAATCTATACATGAGTTGCAATTCAACAATTGTAAAAGTGTCTAAAGGAACAACATATCAAAATGAGTTTTGCTGCCAGCTAATACTGCTCCTAAAGAAAATATTTCTAGCTCGGAGTATCATTAGTCTTTCGATTGATGGACCCGCTTCTCAATTCCTGATTACTTTAGAAAATAGGGCTTTTCTATCAAATACATAATACAGAGTGTCCATCAAACATCTGAGAAGATGACGGCTCTCAAGAAGTATAGAGGAAGCCCATTAATCAAACCCCCACTCGCCTACACTTCTCATAATCCAATAGATCACAGACCACTAATAGGGAAGTCTAAACATTGTAAGGTATTTCATTCAGAAATCACATTGAAGTAATAGGGCTTAGGGCTTCAGACTATGGGATGTCTTGCAACATTATTTTCATAACAAATTTCATCATAAATGTTTCTGTGACTTATTCATATTCTATTTATTGGTCTGTAGAACTTTGTACATTCTAAAAGTCTTTAAGAGAATTGACAAGTAGCTGAATAGATCGGTATTTTTGTATTGTACAATCTCAATCTTTAAATAAATGTCATAAAATGACCAATAGGTCGGACATGAAGAAGAGACATATAGAGAGAGGGAGATTGTAGAACATATCACATCCCCCCTGTTATTCTGGGCCGGGGGAAAGCTTACAATAAAGAAAGAAAAACCACCAATCTAGCACTGGTAACTTTCCTTGTAGTAAAAGTGTGAGAGTTTTAAAGGTTTTCCCATTTTTGATCAACAATACTAGTTATACTCCAAAGACCTATTAATAAATCATTGTGTAGCATACTAATTAAGGAACCTTATTAAGGAACTAAAGAAGTTATTTGGTTAGATGAAGTTGTACTGTGGTGAAGGGAGGTTCTTTAAGAAGGTTTTGTGTCTAACATTTGAATTCATATGAATATGAAAATGAAGGGAGGAGTTATACAGCAAGAACACCAAAGGTGGGCAGGAAGAGGTGGCTGGGGGCAGATCTTCTCTAACACTAGTACCTTGATCCAGATCACGTAGTAGTACTGTATAGTGGCACTGTCTTCTACTGGAGGGGTTATGACTAGGACTATGGACAGCGGCACCATCAGCTTGAGGTGGGGACAGCACTAGTACCATGGACAGTGGCACAGTCTTCTAAAAGATGAGGAAACAATAATTATCATGGACAGCAGCACAGGCGTCAACATCAGGCAACACTTGTACATACTGTCAGTCCACAGCTACTTTGTGCTTCTGTGAAGAATTTCTGAGACGGATCAATTGTGTGAAAGAGGTAAGCGCATTACTTTATTGTAACATTTTATGCAATAATGCTTTTAAAGTTTTAACTGTCTGGAGTCCTGCCGCCTTCATATTATTTTAAATTAAATGAAAGGGATAGTAAATACAATTGGCAACTTAGAGAAGCTGTACAGTGATCCAGTGGCTGACAAATTCCAATACATTCAGCTTTCAATAAACTCTAGACAAATAAATATTAATGTTGAGTGCTAATCATTCCAAGTCCTTTTAGTGCTATCAAATGATGATGATGTCAAAGAAACAGTTATATGAAGTCAAGTAGACAATGTATTGAAATAGCAAACCAACAAGCTTAGGAGTAAAGTTGTAGGAGTTAAAAGAATTTCCCTAACAGTTTAATCTGCAAATACAATCTCTTGATTTGTATGCTAAGTATCCAATTGATGCTTTCTGTGGCTACTTCAATTATTAATGAAGTAAATTAGATCTCATCAGCAAAAGTATCTGGTAATCATTGCTGTTCAGTACACTGCAGTACCCTGGCAGCACTTTCTCTTGTCTAGTAGCAAACATAGACAAAAACTAACCAGGAAAATCCAGTACATGGTAAGATCTGAAACCATCAGTTAACCAGGCTGAAAATTGTAAAAATGAAATAAAGGGGATAAGTAAATTATATTGCTGCACTGTATCGCTCAATCCTCTAGTACACCACCACCCAAGCAGAAAATAAAGCCTTTATCTGTGTTATAAATAAAAGGAAATTTTATATATATATATATATATATATATATATATATATATATATATATATATATACACACACACAAACACAAGCCACCGATATAGTTGTACTTGTAGTCAACCTTGCAATTATGGAAACTATTAAAATGTACCAATATTTTTAATACAGTGAGTGAAATGCTCTACTGTCTCCATTGGATAATAAATTCAATCCTATTATTAAGGTGGATAAAGATACTATACACTGCTTATTATTTCTCCCATCTAGTCATTGCATTGAAGGGTTATATTTTTACTACCAGATGTATCCAAAGTCATTTTATGTGCTGTAAATCACCTGTAGAACTCTAGCTCCAGTTTATTATTTTTTAGGGGGTACCGAGCACCTGACATTTATTTGCATCATGAACACTAGCGTCGTATAAATACATAAAGTAGTCAATATCATGTATTTTTTATTTTGTTGGCTTTGTGCTACAGAATTTATTGCTGCATAGTCTACAAAAAAAAGTCATACAAAAAATTTTTTACATTCAGTATCATTTGTTTTTGACTCAGTGGTGTCATTACACACAAAAAGAAAAAAAGAAAAACCTGGAGATAAGTTTGTATTTGTAGCAGTGAGTTCTAAACTATTAAGATGATACAAAGAAGATAACTGTCATTTAGTAGTGTTTCAATTATTATTATTTTAAAATTAGTAAGGAAATGATATTTGCATGCTAAAAATATGAATAAAGCATAAAATACAGAATGATAATGGTCATACAAGTAAAACAAGAAATGTATTAACCATCTAACACAACAAAACATATTTACTAATCAGAAATATGACGGAATTCTAGCTCAAATTCAGCCACAATTCATGGAACATATCCTGTGCGCCATAATATCAAAGGTTTAAGATACTTTTTGCACCTCAGTCGAGGTCTAAAAAAGGCGTGGCTTTTGCCAAAAAATTATGGGCACAAAGATCTAGTCTATAGAATGCAAAGAAGGAGCTTCATTTAGAGGGAAATGATCATGAGATCCAGATATACAATACAATTCACATTATACAATACTACACAAGACAGATAAATTATTTAGAATAGGCATTCATAGACAAGTCACGTATCATTTAGAATAATATGACAATGCTTTAGGACAACATGTAGAACCAATGTTCAGTTTTAAGGAGGCTTTTTTATTTTTAGTTTCAAGGTTTATTATCTAAAAACTGCAAATTAAACATTACTCAAATTTATATAATGTACATGAAATGTATTGACACTGTTAACCTACATTCTCAGGATCCGTATTGAAATGCAGCAAAAACTTCACAAAACAAAAGACAAAACAGTTTTTTGCAAAAGTCTGGGTAAAACATTAGAGAGGGAAAAAAGTGACTGGGAACATGGCCCGCAACACAATATGACATCACATAGCAGGTAATGAAGACACAATACTTTAAAAATCACCAAACAAAAAATCCAAAGGTCACACGTTTCCTGTTTTGTCTGATGCCACAAGTGAAAAACGTCAAAACAATACAACAGAAAAGCAAAATATATTTCTCTCACGAGGCAGAAATATTTCTTATGCCCCATTGTAATGCTGGTGCACATGATCCAGGAAGTTTAATTTAAGGGTCTCGGTTCACACAGGGAGTATGGCCATTGCAGTATTACACACATAGGAACATACATCAGTATAGCAGTGCTTACAAATTTGGCCTCCATTATAGCTCCAAAATGGAAGAATAGCTTTCCAAAGTATGCTATTATAATTCCCCTTTTGCTATCCGCATAATTAAGCAGATTTGCCTTTCAGTATCTTTGAAAAGCTCACTGTTGCCCCAACGATAAATTGTATGTACATAGGAGGGAATTTATCATACTCTGTAAACCAGTTTTCCTTTGTTTAAAAAAAAAGTCACACATTTTTTGGCGAAAAAGTTTGCCTTTTATGGTGTTTGTGCTGCTCTCACCACTAGTAGGGAAAGGGGAGGGTCTGCAGAGCCAGACATATTTACTGTAACTCACACCAGAAACTAGTATAAATTGCTCCTGAAATCTACCATAGCTGGTGTAGATTGCAGTTTGATTAAGGAACGTACAGCCAAAGATTTGCCAAATGTATTAAGAAGCATCTGGTGCATCCCCCTCTAACATTCTTTTAAGTCTTTATAAATTCCCCCCAAACCCCCATAGTGTGTACAGAGAGGGGCAGATTTTTTATTGCAAATGTGTAAGTATTGTGGCACAATTTGGGTAATAAAATTGGCTTACTGATCTGCATGAGTTCTAGACACTTTTTAGATCATATCTTAGATGAAAAGAAGCATGGCTTGGATGCAACTTTGTGCACCTAAAATTGTTGCATAACATCTTGGAGTAACATAAGCTAACTAGTGTTGAGCGGCATAGGCCATATTCGAATTCGCGAATATTCGCGAATATATGGACGAATATTCGTCATATTCGCGAATATTCGCATATTCGTAATGTTCTCGTTTTATCTTCGCATATGCGAATTTTCGCATGTGCGAAAATTAACATGTGCGAAAATTTACATATACAAAAATAAACATAAAACTAAAATTCGCATATGCGAAAACTATCATACACATATATTCGCATATACGGAAATTATCATACACATATATTCGCATATGCGAAAATTTGCGCGCCAGTCTCACGCAGTAGTATTAGAGCCTTCTTACACCACATTAGCTGGAAGCAGAGAGGGATGATCACTGTGATGTGTACTGTGAAAAAAAAATAATAATAAAAAAAAACGAATATTCGTAATTACGAATATATAGCGCTATATTCGCGAATTCGCGAATATGCGATATTCGCGCATAAAATTCGAATTGCGAATATTCGCGAGCAACACTAAAGCTAACTAATATTTGGTCTAAATTTAGACTAGACAGTCATCAGATGCACCAAATAGCACATTTCTTAATGTCTTACCTAAGTTTGTACTGTTTATTTGTTAGATAGTACTAGTAAATCTGAGACAGTGTGGCCTACCTCTCTGTCAAGGTTCTCAAACCGTTTTCCTAGGCAACTGAATTCCACATTTTCCTGGTTTGATAGTGACCCCATATGGCAAGAGCATCCATCTTTCCCAAGACTCTGAACAGTAATACTGTGGGGCTGCATCAGTGTCCACAGATTTTGCAATGATATTTTATGGTGCATACACATAATGCAGCATTGTATTTTATACAACCAAAATGTCATACATCACAGCCCTGCAGAAGTTGTTACCCAGCTTTCCCCAACTGCAGAATGACTGGCCCTAGACATTGATAAATTTCCATTCCTCACATCACAGAAAAACTAGTCAGATTTGCTATTCAGGAGAATAAAGGATGAAAAGCAAGGTAAAAATTCCTTTAAAGGGGTTGTGCGCTGCCCTGACTTTCGGAGCTCCACTCACAGCATCCGGAAGTTCATTACTCCGAACGCTGTGTGCGGGCTTCCGTGTCTCGCCCGCCCCCTCGTGACGTCTCGCCCGCCCCCTCAATGAAAGTCTATGGGAAGGGGGCGCGACTGCTGCCACACCCCCTTCCCATAGACTTTGGTAGAGGGGGTGGGCGTGACATCACAAGGGGGCGGGTGAGACGTCACGAGGGGGCGGGCGAGGGGCCGGGCGTGACGTCATGCCCGGCGGCCGTGAACACAGAAGCCCACACACAGCGTTCGGAGTAATGAACTTCCGGACGCTGTGAGCGGAGCTCCGAAAATTAGGGCAGCGCACAACCCCTTTAACAACTGCACACTTATGTATTAAAAAGAATGCATACTATAGCATTACAGCAGTACTCCAATCGAAATTCTGCCAAAATGTACTGTTTGTAAACTTTAGTTGGATTCTGCTGTGGAATTTTGTATTCCGCAAACTTTAAAGACAAGTTTTAAATTTTGAAAAATTCGATTTGCAACGAATGCGAATATCGCCGCGATTTCAAATCGCTTCATTAAACTCTTTTAGTGCAGTCCAGGCTCCAGGGCAGTGCTTCCCAACCATTTTCGGGTCGGGGCACCCCCTGGGAAATTTTTTTTTTACTGCGGGGCACCGCTACCGAGGTTGACGAGCAAAAAAAATTTATGAAAAAAGGGATAAAACGCACTGCACTTTATCTTTTTATCAGTGGGTATGTAGTTTAAAGTGCTGCTTTATACAGCAACTCACCAATGACGTCTTCTCTAATTTGCATCGCGGACATGGGTGACAGGAGGGTGAACATGGGTGTGGACATGGGTGACAGGAGGGTGAACATGGGTGACAGGAGGGTGGACATGGGTGACAGGAGGGTGAACATGGGTGACAGGAGGGTGGACAGGGGAGTGAACATGGGTGACAGGAGGGTGGATGTGGGGGACAGGGATGACAGGAGGGTGAACATGGGTGACATGGTTGACAGGAGGGTGTACATGGGTGACAGGAGGGTTGACGGGAGTGACAGGAGGGTGGACGGGAGTGACAGGAGGGTGAACATGTGTGAACATGGGTGACAGGAGGGTGAACATCAGTGACAGGAGGGTGAACATGGGTGACAAGAGGGTGAACATGGGTGTGAACATGGGTTACAGGAGGGTGGACGGGGGTGACAGGGATGACAGGAGGGTGAACATGGGTGACATGGGAGACAGGGGGTGGACATGGGTGACAGGAGGGTGGACATGGGTGACAGGGATGAACAGGGAGGTGGACAAGGCGGGCATGGATGACCGGGGGGGCAGGACATGAGTGAGGGGGGGTAGAGGGTGGACCTGGGTGATAGTGGGGGGATTTAGACAGGGTTTAGAAGGGGTAACAGAGGGGTGAAAAGGGTACGGTACCTTAAGCAAGCCGACCCATGCAGCTTGCAGGTCCACGGCAGGCACGGGAGGCCGCAAGGTAGAAGTGGGATGCAGGGGGAGGGGGACACAGTGGGACGCAGTGGGACTCAGGGGACACAGTGGGACGCAGGGGACGCAGTGGGACACAGGGGGACGCTGTATGCGCAGTGCGCATGCAGGCTTCCCTTCCCCCCTGCGCCGCCAGTCAAAAGCGCGCAGGCCGGGTGGGATATTTTTTAAAAAAGTCACAGCAAAATCCCGCGGCACCATAGGCAGTGGCGAACAGCACACAAGTGTGCCGCGGAACCGCGGTTGGGAATCACTGCTCCAGGGCATCTAAAATGGCGAATCCACATGTGAGGACATAGGGCAAGGAATCCGGGGAAGGCGGGAACAAGGGTAGGCAGGATGATTCTGAATCATATGCAACATGCAGCCTATCAGCAGTAAGCCCCCCCTGTGATGTTACAGCCCTATATAATCGGCAGCCATCTTGCGGACAGTCACTTCAGCCTTTCATTGCAGAGAGAGCTAGAGGGACAGACAGCAGTGTGTGTTGCACAGAAAAGCTTTATTACAGCAGTGATTCACCTCAAGGCCAGATCCAGCCTAGAAGCATTTTATTCTTGTTAAAGTCTTAAGGGCCTGGATACTGTGAAAGGCAAGGCAAAAGTACACACCAGCTGGTGTTATACACAAATACTGTTTTAAGCGTACTGGAGGGCATTGTCCTCCCCTCATAAGTGCATACCACATACGTACATCTAAGGGATATACTATTTTGTTCCTGTTAAAATCTAAAGGGCCTAGATACTGTGAAAGGCCAGCCGAAAGTACACACCTGTTGAAGTAGAAAAATACTGTTTTAAGTGTACTGGAGCACATTGTCCTCCCCTTATAAGTGCATACCACATGTGTACATCTAAGTGATGTACTATTTTGTTCCTGTTAAAGTCTTAAGGGACTAGATACTGTCAAAGGCCAGCCAAAAGTACTCACCTGCTGGTGTTGTAGACAAATACTGTTTTAAGCATAGTGGAGCGTATTGTACTTCCCTGTTAGGCAGAGAAGTGCCAGGACGTGCACAGAGGAGTAGCAGAGGCCTAAATTCATCAGGCAGAGGTAGCAGCAGACTAGGGGCGAGTGGCCGCAGGAATAGCAGTGAGAGGCCTGAGCCCTAGCGGTCGTGTCTCGACCAGCAACCCATCTGCCATCATCGATTGGTTAACACGGTCATCCACTTTATCTCAAGTGACATCTGACACCCCCAGTCAACAGTTGATGGGTTCCTGAGACACAACCCTCAGTTGGCATGGCCTGGGAGCAGTCCCTGTCCTCCCATTGCCTCTGTCCTAAGCTGTTTCCTCACCCACAGAAGTATCTTATGCTGTGGGTTCAGTTCCAATATTTTGTGAGGATGATCTACTAGAGGACAGTCAGCAGCTACTGCCCAGCCAAGAAGTGAAGGAGACAACCGCTAGGTGGGCAAGTAGTGATGAGGAGAGTGGCGTGGGAGGTGGTGTTGCGAGCGTTCAGGCTCCTGAAGCAGACACTGTTGAGGAACCTGAGGAGAACATCAGTGATGTGCAGAAACAACTCGATGATGATGAAGCTGATCGCACTTGGGAGCCGGGTGCAGAAGGAACTTCATCATTATCAGGAGGAGAGGGTTGCAGGTTGCCTATGAGGTAGAGCAAAACGTGCTCGGGGGAGACCACCTGCTTCGCGGCAGCCTACCTTCCCAGGAGATAGTGGAACAGGGGTTCCTGGAGTCGGCGGCAGTAGCAGTCAATCAGTGCGAACTGTTATTGGAAAAATCAGCTACTCGGTGGTGGCAGTTTTTCATCAAGCATCCGGAGGATGTCAACCTGGCCATATGCAAGATGTTTGGGTAGAAGGTAAAGCGTGGCCAGAGTCCCAATGTTGGCACCACGGCCCTGCGTCAACATATGCAGTGTCCTTATAAAGTGGCCAGGGAGAACCGTGGCTCCGATGTGGTGGTCCAGCCTGCTGCATCACCCATTAGCATGCCGCTCCCTGTTTCAACAAGCCAATGTTTCACATCCATCTTCTGTCTCTCCAGATGATCCTGATCCTCTAACTTCGAGTGAGTCATTCTACCAGCAATCCATTGGCGAATCCATGTCCAAGAGACAACAGTTTGCGCCTACTCATCAATAGTGTTGATCACGAATATTCGCAATGCACATTTTTTTCGCGAATATCGCATATTCGCGAATTCGAGAATATTCGCGAATATAGCGCTATATATTTGTAATTAGGAATATTCGGGTTTTTTTTTTGTTTTTTTCCACAGTACACATCACAGTGATCATCCCTCTCTGCTTCCAGCTTGTGTGGTGTAAAGAAGGCTGTAATACTACTGTGTGAGACTGGTGTGCGAATTTTCGCGTATGCGAAAATTAGCATATGCTAATATTCGCATATGCAAAATTTTTTATACAACTTTTCGCATATGCTAATTTTCGCATACGCAAATTTTTTCATACTAATTTTCGCATATGCAAAAATAAACCGTGGATATTACGAATATGCGATTATTCGCGAATATATGACGAATATTCGCGAATATTCGCGAATTCGAATATGGCCTATGCCGCTCAACACTACTCATCAAACGGCGCAGAAGCTGAATGTGCTCCTGTCCTTTTCAAGTGGTGAACTCTGCACATTTCAGAGAACTGATGGCTTGTGCCGAGCCAAGGTGGAGAGTGCCAAGCTGTCATTTCTTTATTAAGAAGGCCGTACCAGCCATACACAATTTTGTGGAACAGAAGGGGGGCAAATCCTTGAGTCTGTCGGTGTGTACCAAAATGCACGGCAGTGTGCCGACGTGTGGAGCTGTAACTATGGTCAGGGACAATTCATGTCCTTTACGGCCCACTGGGTGAATGTGGTTCCTGCACAGCCACAACACCAACTTGGACAGGTCACACAGCTTCCGCTTCCATGCTCTGAGGCAGTTTGTCCTGCAACAGTGTCGACTCCTCGTCATCCTCCACTGTCTCCTCAGCCTCCACTGCACGGACAAGTCTCATTGCCCCTCCAGCATGGGCACGGCAGTGTCACGCTGTTCTTCACATGGTTTGGCTTGGCAAACGGAGTCACACAGAGGAGGAACTGCAAAAAGTCATTCCTGGCTTACTCCACGGAAACTAGAAATGGGAACCATGGTGACCGACAACGGGAAGAACATCTTGTCTGTGCTGTGACAAGGATGCCTGAGACATGCGCACTGCATGGCACACATGTTAAATCTGGTTGTCAAGTGGTTCTTGAAGTGTTCCACCCATCTGCAAGACATCCTAACAATGGGAAGGAAACTTTGCATGCACTTCAGCCACTCGTACACCGCAAAGCACACATTCCTTGAGCTGCAGCGTCAGAACGCAAGCCCCCAACATAGTCTGATTTATGGCGATTCCACAAGTTGGAATTCCACCCTCCATATGTTGAACCGACTATACAAACAGAGAAAAGCCATCACCAATTTCTTGGTGATCCAAGCGAATAGGGAGACTCCACTGTGTAACTTTAATGTCAATCAGTGGCAGCTCATACATGACACCTGCCATTTGCTCAGGCCCTTTGAGGAAGCCACATTATTAGTCAGTCACCAGGATTACGGGATGAACAACGTCATCTCACTGTTTCATCTACTACAACACGTGTTGGAAACAATGGCTGGTTAGGGCACTGGAGACATGGCGCCTACATCTCACGGCCACTTGAACCCTATGGGGCTTGAACTGGAGGAGAAGGAGGAGGGGGAGGGGCACAGTGGAGCACCTGCCTCCTGTGCGTCCGAGAAGCAATTGATTGCTGCAAGCCTGAAATCCAGGCTTGAGCTATCAACTGCCGATAACACTGATCAATGCAAAGCTATGGCTTTGCAGTGATCTGTGTAAAAGATCAATGTGTGCAGTGTTATAGCCCCCTATGGGAGCTATAACACTGCAAAAAAAAGTGAAAACAAAAGTTAATAAAGATCATTTAACCCTTCCCTTTGAATCACCCCCCTTTTCCCATAAAAAAAAACCTGTGTAAATAAAAATAAACCAACAAATGTGGTATCACCACGTGCGTAAATGTCTGAACTATAAAAATATATCATTAATTAAACTGCACGGTCAATGGCGTATGCGCCAAAAAATTCCAAAGTCCAAAATAGCGTATTTTATAACATAAAAAATTAATAAAAAGCGATCAAAAAGTCAGAACAAAAATGGTACCGATAAAAACTTCAGAGGACTGCGCAAAAAATGAGCCCTAATACCGCCCCATACGTGGAACAATAAAAAAGTTATAGGCGTCAGAATATGACAATTTTAAACATATACATTTTCCTGCATGTAGTTATGATTTTTTTCCGACAAAATAAAAAATCGAACCGATATAAATAGGGTATCATTTTAATCGTATGGACCTACAGAATAAAAATAAGGTGTAATTTTTAATGAAAAATGTATTCCGTAGAAACAGAAGCCCCCAAATTTTACAAAATGGCGTTTTTTCGTCCATTTTGTCGCACAATGATTTTTTTTTCCGTTTCGCTGTAGATTTTTGGGTAAAATTACAGATGTCATTACAAAGTAGAATTGGTGGCCCAAAAAATAAGCCATCATATGGATTTTTAGGTGCAAAATTGAAAGGGTTATGATTTATAAAAGGTAAGGAGGAAAAAACGAAAGTGCAAAAACAGAAAAACGCTATGTCCTTAAAGGGTTAATAATATTCTTAGGAAAAAATATATGTACCCAAACAAAAGGAAAGTTGTGCAAAAAACACCATGTGCCACCTAGGCCACTAAGTATCGATGTGATGCAAAGACCTCTAAAAGGTGGAAGGGAACAACGTATGGTCCATTGTAACTGGAGGGGATGCCTGTAATGCCCTACTCTCGAATGATTAATTCCCTTCTTGGCAAGTGCTACTCACCCTTAAAAGGGCGGCCCCACACAGGAACCTCTCCCTATTTCCACCTACAAACACTGCCATTTCCCAAGGTTTTTACGTGGAATTAGAGAGAGTGAGAGAGTTTCTGTGTGGAGCCGCCTTTTTTATAGGGAGTAACACTTGTCAAGATTGGAATTAATAGGGCAAGAGTAGGGCCTTACAGGGGAAGTTTTTACCCCCACCCGCTACAATGGACCATACGTTGTTCCCTTCCACCTTTTCAAGGAAAGTATTACTCATCTTAAAAAGGGCGGCCCCACACAGGAACCGATCACTATTTGCACCTAAAAACTCTGGGAAACGTCAATGTTTGTAGGTGGAAATAGGGAGAGGTTCCTGTGTGGTGCTGCCCTTTTTAGGGTGAGTAACACTTGCCAAGAAGGGAATTAATAATGCAAGAGTAGGGCCTTACAGGGGAAGTGTTTACCCCCAGCGGTCACAATAGACCATACGTTGTTCCCTACCACCCTTTAGATGTCTTTGCATCACATCAATACTTGGCAGTGTAGGTGGCACATGGTGTTTTTTGCACACCTTTCCTTTTCTTTGATTTAAGTAATAATAAGTAATAATTTGGGTCCATATATTTTATCCTAAGCATGTTAAAGGACCGGGGGTTTTTCCGTTTTTGCATTTTCGTTTTTTGCTCCTTGCCTTTAAAAAATCATAACTCTTTCAATTTTGCACCTAAAAATCCATATGATGGCTTATTTTTTGCGCCACCAATTCTACTTTGTAATGACGTCAGTCATTTTGCCCAAAAATCTACGGTGAAACGGGGAAAAAAATCATTGTTCGACAAAATTGAAAAAAAAATGCTGTTTTGTAAATTTTGGGGGCTTCAGTTTCTACTAAGTAAATTTTTCGGTAAAAATGACACCTGACATTTATTCTGTAGGTCCATACGATTAAAATGATACTCTACTTATATAGGTTTGATTTTATCGTACTTCTGGAAAAAATCATAACTACATGCAGGAAAATTAATACGTTTAAAATTGTCATCTTCTGACCCCTATAACTTTTTTATTTTTCGGTGTATGGGGCGGTATGAGGGCTCATTTTTTGCATCTGAAGTTTTTAATGGTACCATTTGATCACTTTTTATTCATTTTTAAATGATATAAAAAGTGACCAAAAATGCACTATTTTGGACTTTGGAATTTTTTTGCGCGCACGCCATTGACCGAGCGGTTTAATTAATGATATATTTTTATAATTCGGACATTTCCGCACGCGGTGATACCATATATGTTTATTTTTATTTTTATTTACACTGTGTTTTTTTTTTATTGGAAAAGGGGGGTGATTCAAACTTTTAATAGGGGAGGAGTTAAATGAGCTTTATTCACTTTTTTTTTAAACTTTTTTTTTGCAGTGTTATAGGTCCCATAGGGACCTATAACACTGCACACACTGATCTCCTATGCTGATCACTGGTTTCTCATTAGAAACCAGTGATCAACGATTCTGCCGCATGACTGCTCATGCCTGGATCTCAGGCACTGAGCAGTCATTCGGCGATCGGACAGCGAGGAGGCAGGAAGGGGCCCTCCCGCTGTCCTGTCAGCTGTTCGGGATGCCGCGATTAGCCGCGGCTATTCCGAACAGCCCGACTGAGCTAGCCGGGAACTTTCACTTTCACTTTTAGCCGAGCGGCTCAGCTCTGAGCGCGCGGCTAAAGGGTTAATAGCGCGCGGCGCCGCCATCGGGCCCGCCGTGATATGACGCGGGGTTACTGTGTAACCCCGCGTTATATCAGAAGAGCAGGACCAAGGACGTACCGGTACGTCCTTGGTCCTTAAGGGGTTAAACGTTAAGTTTTACCTAATGCATATCCTCAACACTTACTTGTGCACACTAACACTTTACAACAAAAGAGATCGTTTTCTTCTGCCTACCTGCCTCAGCTACTATTCTGATCCTGCCAGCCGCCTGATGCCACACATCTGATGCCAAGTTCTCCTTTTTTACCCACCTTCATCACTGGGTACTGGTATTGCCACCCACCGCACCACTCTGGGCTGTGTCATTCAGCCATTATATGGTCTCCTCATGCTGCCGCCACCTGCACGCTGGGTCATTCAGACACTATATGGTCTCCTCATGCTGCCGCCAACTCCAGGCTGTGTCATTCAGTCACTATATGGTCTCCTCATGCTGCCACCACCTCCACGCTGTGTCATTCAGGCACTATAAGGTCTCCTTATGCAACCATCAATACCATGTTGTGTCATTCAGCCGCTAAATGGTCTCCACATGCTGCCGCCAACTCGAGGTTGTGTCATTAGGCCACTATATGGTCTCCTCATGCTGCCACCACCTCCACGCTGGGTCATGCAGCCACTATATAGCCTCCTAATGCTGCTTCCATCTCCAGGCTATGTCATTCAGCCACTCCATGGTCTCCTCATGCTGCCGCCACTTCCACACTGGGTCATTCAGACATTATATGGTCTCCTCATGCTGCTGCACCTCCAGTCTGTTCCATTCAGCCACTATATGGTCTCCTCCTGCTTCAGCCAACTCCACGCTGTGTCATTTAGCCACTTTATATGGTCTCCTCATGCTGCTGCAACCTCCACGCTGTGTCATTCAGGCGCTATATGGTCTCCTCATGCTGCTGCTACCTCCACGTGGGGTATTCTGCCACTATACGGTCTCCTCATGCTGCCGCCAACACCAGATTGTGTCATTCAGCCACTATATGGTCTCCTCATGCTGCCGCCACACCCACGCTATGTCATTCAGGCACTATATGGTCTCCTTATGCTGCCGCCAACACCAGGTTATGTCATTCAGCCACTATATGGTCTCCTCATGCTGCCGTCAGCTCCACACTATGTCATTCAGGCACTATATGGTCTCATAATGCTGCCGCCACCTCCACGCTGTGTCATTCAGGTGCTATATGGTCTCCTCATGCTGCCGCCAACTCCAGGCTGTGTCATTCAGCCACTATATGGTCTCCTCATGCTGCTGCCAAATCCAGGTTGTGTCATTCAGTCACTATATGGTCTCCTCATGCTGCCATCACCTCTACGCTATGTCATTCAGGCACTATACGATCTCCTTATGCTGCCGCCAACACCAGGTTGTGTCATTCAGCCGCTATAAGGTCTCCTCATGCTGCCGCCAACTCCAGGCTGTGTCATTCAGCCACTATATCATCTCCTCATGCTGCCACCAACTCCAGGTTGTGTCATTAAGCCACTATATGGTCTCCTCATGCTGCCCCACCTCCACGATGGGTCATTCAGCCACTATATGGTCTCCTCATGGCACCACTAACTCCAGGCTGTGTCATTCAGCCACTATATGGTCTCCTCATGTTGCCGCCAAGTCCACGCTGTGTCATTCATCTGCTATATGGTCTCCTCATGTTTCCGCTACCTCCACTCGAGGTTATTCAGGCCCTATATGGTCTCCTCATACTGCGGCCAATTCCAGGCTGTGTCATTCAAACACTATATGGCCTCCTCATGCTGCCACAACCTCCACGCTGTGTCAATCAGCCACTATATGGTCTCCTCATGCTGCCGCCACCTCCACGCTGTGTCATTAATCCACTGTATGGTCTCCTCATGCTGCGGCCACCTCCAGGCTAGGTCATTCAGCCACGATATGGCCTCCTCATGCTGCCACCACCTCTACACTGGGCCATTCAGCCACTATATGGTCTTTTCATGCTGCCACAAACTCCAGGCTGTGTCATTCAGCCACTATATGATCTCCTCATGCTGCCACCACCTCCACGCTGTGTCATTCAGGCACTATATGGTCTCCTCATGCTGCCGCCAACTCCAGGCTGTGTAATTTAGCCACTATACGGTCTCCTCATGCTGTCGCCACCTCCACGCTGGGTCATTAAGCCAGTACATGGTCTCCTTATGCTGCCGCCACCTCCAGGCTGTATCATTCAGCCACTATATGGTCTCCTCATGCTTCTGCCACCTCCACGCTGGGTCATTAAGCCACTGTATGGTCTCCTCATGCTTCCGCCAACTCCAGGCTGTGTCATTCAGCCACTATATGGTCTCCTCAACTCCAGGCTGTGTCATTCAGCCACTATATGGTCTCCTCATGCTACCGCGAACTCCAGGTTGTACCATTATGCCACTATATGGTCTCCTCATGCTGACGCCATCTCCACGCTGGGTCATTCAGCCACTATATGGTCTCCTCATGGCACCGCTAACTCCAGGCTGTGTCATTCAGCCACTATATGGTCTCCTCATGTTGCTGCCACCTCCACGCTGTGTCATTCAGGCACTATATAGTCTCCTCATGCTGTCACCACCACCACGCTGTGTCATTCATCCGCCATATGGTCTCCTCATGCTGCCGCTACCTCCACGCTGGGTTATTCAGGCCCTATATGTTCTCCTCATGCTGCGGCCAACTCCAGGCTGTGTCATTCAGACACTATATGGTCTCCTCATGCTGCCGCCACCTCCACGCTGTGTCATTCAGCCACTATATGGTCTCCTCATGCTGCCGCCACCTCCAAGCTGGGTCATTCAGCCAGTATATGGTCTCCTTATGCTGCCGCCACCTCCAGGCTGTATCATTCAGCCACTATATGGTCTCCTCATGCAACTGCCACCTCCACCCTGGGTCATTAAGCCACTGTATGGTCTCCTCATGTTGCCGCCAACTCCAGGCTGTGTCATTCAGCCACAATATGGTCTCCTCTTGCTGCCACCACCTCCATGCCTGGTCATTTAGCCACTATATGGTCTCCTCATGTTGCCGCCACCTCCACGCTGGGTCATTCAGACACTATATGGTCCCCTCATGCTGCCCCACCTCCAGGCTGTGCCATTCAGACACTGTATGGTCTCCTCATGCTTCAGTCAACTCCAGGCTGTGTCATTCAGCCACTATATGGTCTCATCATGCTGCCACCACCTCCACGCTGTGTCATTCAGCCACTATATGGTCTCCTCATGCGGCTGCCACCTCCATGCTGTGTCATTCAGGCACTATATGGTCTCCTCATGCTGCCACCACCTCCACGCTGTGTCATTCATCCGCCATATGGTCTCCTCATGCTGCCGCTACCTCCACGCTGGGTTATTCAGGCCCTATATGGTCTCCTCATGCTGCAGCCAACTCCAGGCTGTGTCATTCAGACACTATATGGTCTCCTCATGCTGCCACAACCTCCAGGCTGTATCATTCAGCCACTATATGGTCTCCTCATGCTTCTGCCACCTCCACGCTGGGTCATTAAGCCACTGTATGGTCTCTTTATGCTGCCTCCCCCTCCACGCTGGGTCATTCAAACACTATATGGTCCCCTCATGCTGCCGCACCTCCAGGCTCTGCCATTCAGAAACTGTATTGTCTCCTCATGCTTCAGCCAACTCCAGGCTGTGTCATTCAGCCACTATATGGTCTCATCATGCTGCCACCACCTCCACGCTGTGTCAATCAGGCACTATATGGTCTACTCATGCTACCGCCACCTCCACGCTGTGTCATTCAGGCACTATATGGTCTCCACATGCTGTCGCCACCTCCACACTGGGTCTTTCAGACACTATATGGTCTCCTCATGCTGCCGCCAACTTCAAGCTGTGTCATTCAGGCACTATATGGTCTCCTCACGCTGCCGCCACCACTCCGCTGTGTAATTCAGCCACTATATGGTCTCCTCATACTGGCACCACCTCCACGCTGTGTCATTCAGCCACTGTATGGTATCCTCATACTGATGTCACCTCCAGGCTCTGTCATTGTGCTGCTCTGGGACAGTGATTCTAATAGCGACATCTCTGATCTGCATGTCATATTGAATGACAGTATTATTTCACTACCCCAACACACACCCTATGCATGTTATAGCAAGGCAAAGTGTTCTACACCCCTATTGAAACTCTCTTTAGGCCAGAAATAGCCATTTTTAATAGCTATTCGCCGCAAATAAATTCGGCCCAAAACTAATTTTTGGGGAGAATTCAGCGAATCGTCCGAATCAAATTTTAAAAAAATTTGCTCATCTCTAGTCAGAAGTAATAAAATATATTGTTAATGAAGCATGGTGAATGGCATAATTGTAAGAAATTACGTCAGACTTGATGATTTTCAGATTTAGTAAAAGAAAAATAAGTGATTTAATAGCCCCATGAAAACAAAAATGGTACTAATAAAAACTAAAGGCCATGGCACACAAATGAGCCGTCATAGAGCTCCATATACAGAAAAATTAAAAAGATAAAGTAGACAGTATAAGGCAAACTATTATGTGAACACAGCTTCATTTGTGGACCAGAATTGTGCTCAAAGTTCTCAAAAGGTATGCGAAGGCTTAAAAGCATGCAAAGGGAGAAGCTTGTAGTTATTGGACCCTCAATATTACTTTTGCCTACTACCAGTCGGTGCATGATCAGGGATGTACACTAAAAGTTTTAGCCACAGGCTTTGGCCAGTAAAAAAAAACTGGTGAGGAATTATGAACAATGAAAAACACTGCAAAACATTTCAGAATTTTTTTAATGAACTTAAGTTTAAATCTATATATATATAAAACTCAACGTGTGTGTGTGTATGTATGTATGTATGTTCCAGCATCACGTCCAAACGGCTAAAGATATTAACATGAAACTTGGCACACATGTTACTTATATATCAGCAACAAACATAGAATAGGTGATTTAACCCTTACCCACCCCAATTTGCCAGGGGTGGGGTTAATGTTTAAAGTCCCATTAAAGTCAATGGGAAATATATGTTACTGCATAACTTCCAAACGGCTGGAGATATTTCGATAATACTTGGCCACATGTTACTTATATGTCCACTTAAAATATAGGATGGTTAATTTAACCCTTAACTACCCCCATTTGTGAGGGTCAGGGTTTTTGTTTAAAGTCCCATGCAAATCAATGGGAAATTAATTTTTTCCACATAACTTCCATACGGCTGGAGATATTTCAATACCTGGTACACATATTATGGGTCAGGATAGGAGGACAGGATAGGAGGACGGGATAGGAGGTCTAGATAGGAGGTTGAGATAGGAGGATGGGATAGGAGGTCGGGATAGGAGGTAGGGATAGGAGGATGGGATAGGAGGACGGTATAGGAGGTCGGGATAGGAAGGCGAGATAGGAGCGTGGGATATGAGGACGGGATAGGAGGTCAGGATAGGAGGTCGAGACAGGAGGTTGGGATAGATGGATTGGATAGGAGGACGGGATAGGAGGTCGGGATAGGAGGTCGAAATAGGAGGTCAGGATAGGAGGTCTTGATAGGAGGTCGGGATAGAAGGACAGAATATGAGGTCTAGATAGGAGGTCGAGATAGGAGGACGGGATAGGAGGACGGGATAGGAGGTCGGGATAGGAAGGCGAGATAGGAGCGCGGGATATGAGGACGGGATAGGAGGTCGAGATAGGAGGTTGGGATAGATGGATTGGATAGGAGGACGGGATAGGAGGTCGGGATAGGAGGTCGGGATAGGAGGTCGAGATAGGAGGACGGGATAGGAGGTCAGGATAGGAGATCAAGATAGGAGGTCGGGATAGGAGGACGGGATATGAGGTCTAGATAGGAGGTCGAGATAGGAGGACGGGATAGGAGGACGGGATAAGAGGACGGGATAGGAGGATGGGATAGGGGGATGGGATATGAGGTTGAGATAGGAGGTAGGGGTATGAGGACGGGATATGAGGACTGGATATGAGGTCGAGATATGATGATGGGATAGGAGGTCGGGATATGAGGACGGGATATGGGGTTGGGATATGACAACAATATATGAGGATGGGATATGAAGTCAAAAGCTTCCTCCTTTGTTTATTTTCCTCCCCAACAAGGATTAGGAAGGAAAAAACGGGCAACACCGGGTACTCAGCTAGTGTATATATATAAAACTCAACGTGTGTGTATGTTCAAGCATCACGTCAAAACGGCTAAAGATATTAACATGAAACTTGGCACACATGTTTCTTATATGTCAACAACAAACATAGGATAGGTGATTTAACCCTTACTCACCCCCATTTGCCAGGGGCGGGGTTTATGTTTAAAGTCCCATACAAGTCAATGGGAAATATATGTTACTGCATAACTTCCAAACGGCTTGAGATATTTTGATAATACTTGGTCACACGTTACTTATATATCCACTTAAAATATAGGATAGTTAATTTAACCCTTAACTACCCCCATTTGTGAGGGTTGGGGTTTTTGTTTAAAGTCCCATGCAAATCAATGGGAAATGTATGTTCCCACATAACTTCCGTACGGCTGGAGATATTTCAATAACTGGTACACATATTACGGGTCGGGATAGGAAGTCGACATAGGAGGTCGGGATAGGAGGTTGGGATAGGAGGACAGGATAGGAGGACCGGGATAGGAGGACCGGGATAGGAGGTCGGGATAGGAGGACGGGATAGATGGACGGGATAGGAGGACAGGATAGGAGGACGGGATAGGAGGACGGAAAAGGAGGATGGGAAAGGAGTATGGGAAAGAAGGTCGAGATATGTTGACGGGAAAGGTGGACGGGAAAGGAGGACGGGATAGGAAGACGTAATCATGCAAAGGAGCCTCCAAGGTTCGACGGGATAGCAAGGCGCTGACACAGAGGTAAAATGGGAAATTACATTTTATTCACCCATGATGCAACGCGTTTCACAGTACAAATGCTTCATCAGGCATAAGCAGTTGTACTGTGAAACGCGTTGCATCATGGGTGAGTAAAACATCATTTCCCATTTTACATCTGTGTCAGCGCCTTGCTATCCCTTCAAATCTTGGAGGCTCCTTTGCATGATTACACTATTGGAGGTGGAAGGGCTGCGGTCATTTGTCATCTCATGCTTTATACCATGGTTTCTCTTCGTGGAGTGTAACCTCCTGGGGTACGCGTGCATTGTGTCTTATCCTCCCTCGTGCATCCCTTGGTTGATACACTACGGAGCGCTGTCTGTCTTTTGTTTCGGGATAGAAGGATATACTTCAAATGTATTGCTTTTTTTTTTTTTGTCCAACAGGTTTTACTACATTGGAGAGAAGCATTCTTTTTCATGAACAATATGCCTGTATTAAAGAAAGTCACCATTGAAAAGTCTGCCAGCAAGGCCAGTGAGGAGGCCGAGGTATGACACATGCACACTAAAATGTTTTGCCTGCTTGTACAAAACAAAGAACAATAGCATTTTCATATATGTGTTTATTACATCAGTCTCCTAGTTTCCTCTGTGAAATGTAAATTAGATTTTATAAACAAAGTATCACATTGTCACCACCATCATCAACCATAAACACATGGCAGCATTTAAAAAAAAATCTACAAAAAGCCTAAATATAGTCTATATAATGAGTGAGAAAAATCACAAGCCCAATAAAATGTTATGATTAGAGTTATGGTTTATAAATGTGGACTAGTATCAACCCTGTAGGGACACAATAAAGATAAAGGATGAATGTGATGGACTCTTTATGAACTATGTAGCTATGAAACTAGTTATGGGAAGAGATACTAAAAGCTGTAAAAACTCAGCTTGCACAGGTAAGTTTGGGCTATATCCACATAGCACAGATTGATTGCAAACATTTGAATGACTAAAATTCTGTTCCATACATCTGAATGGAGTTGTTTCAACAGCGTGCACATGGTTTTCTGGAAGCCCTCGAGTGGCATATTTACTAGGAACCCGCCCGATAAATCCAGGACTCCTCCACAGCATTTAGGAAGTTTGTAATCTTTAGGTGTTTCCCAGAAATGAAGGCAAAATAGGTGTGCAATAAAAAAAATGAATTAATTTTTTTTCAGACATTTTATTTTAATACATTTTGTTCTGTAACACAGCAGGTAACAATTCTACAAAATATGTATTACCTTGATTCTGCAGTTTTCTTAAAACATCCCATACATCCCATACAGGGCCTCCTTTCCTAAGATCTTCAGGGACAATATCAGGTTTTCAGAGCCCCTAAGAGCCCCCTCTCACCCCGAAAGAAATAATATTGGAAACTACACCGTAAAGGAATTTATCAAGAATGTTTTATAGAATTTATTTGAATTATGGCAAAACTTCATCCTGGGCACAAAGTAGGGTTCATAAGGGAAAGAGTGCCATTTGGCTTCTGGAGCATGACTTTTGCTGGAATGGTATTGCAGAGCCTCTGAGGTACTAGTGCAGTGGAAAGCTCTAAGAAGTGACCCCATTTTGAAAGCTACGCCGTCATGGCAAAGGGGTTATCCAGAAATAGAAAAACGAGCTACTTTCTTTCAAAAACTGCTCCCTGTCTGTCTCCAGATTGAGTGTGGTTCTGCCGCTCAGTTCCATTGAAGTGAATAGAGCCAAGTTGTAAAACCACACCCAACCTGGAGACAGACATGGAGCTGTTTTTTAAAGAAATTAGCTGTGTTTTTCAATTCCTGGATAACCCCTTTAACCTCACAAGTGATGATGCAGAGTCACAGTAGAAATTTTGCCAATTTTAGTGCCCAGTATGTAGTTACCAGTTTGTGCCACTGGAGACTCGTACCCCATACATTTTTATGAAATGTAAAAATATATTGGGGTCTTGTCTACTGAAGTGCAAAAAAGATGTAATGCTTCATGACAAAATGAACAATTATTTTCCTAACTCTGGACTGAGGAATGGAAGAAAAACTTAACAATTCTTAAATTTATTGGGCTGTCATAACACAATATAAATGACATTTTACCTTTTTAGAGTGGATCATTTTAGCAACAGTATTGGCATATATTTGTAGTTTTTGCTGAATGAAAACGCATTTTCAAAAATACTGTCCTGCAGGTCAATACAATTTTTCTGATACAAAATTAATATGTATTTGTTATTCTTTACTGTTCTTCCACAAAAATATTGTTCTTGTTTTGCCATATTATCAGCACCAACTTTTTTAATCTACCATCAAGGAAGCTATGTGAGTTTTTTTCTGGGACAAGCTGTCATTTTCATTGGTGCCAGGTTTGAGTTCATGTGACATTTTAAAAAGATAAACCGCAATAATGTAATGTTTTGTGTTTACGATGCAATATAAATGACGTTACTATAAATGACAAAAACAAGCCTACATATCTCCTACCAATCATAAGTGCCAGTGTAAATATAGGAGCTAGTTTTATTTTCACCCACGATTAACAATATTATTGCAAATATGTAAAAAAAAAAGAAAAGAAAATGGCAGCAGCACACTTGTTCAACAAAATGGAGGCTCTTAGCGCACTTTTTGATTAAAACGTGTCCTCCCCATCCACCACGCGGAGGTGGCCTCATATCAGATGGGACCCTAAAATTCACTCACCTCAGGCTGGGTGACATGCTGGATCCACTAACAACCTAAAACCACCTCCTGTGAAAATAGGGGAGGGAATGGACGGCTACAGAGGGAGCCATTCCCCCAAATTGCACAGCAAGAACAAAAAAAATAATAATGTGGCCAGCACCTAAGCCCAATACACAGGTGCACGCTGCTGTGGCCAGTACAAAACATGTAAAAAACTAAAATGGCAGCAGCACACTTGGTCAACAAAATGGAGGCTCTTAGTGCACTTTTTGATCAAAACATGTCCCCCCAACCACCACGTGGAGGTGGCCTCATATCGGATGGGACCCTAACATTCACTCACCTCAGGATGGGTGAAATGCTGGATCCACTAACAACCTAAAACCACCTCCTGTGAAAATAGGGAAGGAGATGCACGGCTACAGAGGGAGCCACTCCCCCCAAATTGCACAGCAAGAACTAAAAAAACAAAAATGTAGCCAGCACCTTAATTCAATACACGGGTGCACCGCTGCTGTGTCCAGTACAAAACATATTAAAAAAAGAAAATGGCAGCAGCACACTTGGTCAACAAAATGGAGGCTCTTAGCACACTTTTTGATCAAAACGTTTCCCCCCATCCACCACGCGGAGGTGGCCTCATATCGGATGGGACCCTAACATTCACTCACCTCAGGCTGGGTGACATGCTGGATCCACTAACAACCTAAAACCACCTCCTGTGAAAATAGGGGAGGGGATGCATGGCTAAAGAGGGAGCCACTCCCCCCAAATTTCACAGCAAGAACAAAAAAAACAAAAATGTAGCCAGCACCTAAACCCAATACACGGGTGTAGGCTGCTGTGGCCAGTACAAAACATGTAAAAAAAAAGAAAATTGTTTTGTACTGCCCACAGCAGCGTGCACCTGTGTATTGGGTTTAGGTGCTGGCAAAAATTATTTTTTTTTTATCTTGCTGTGCATTATTGCAAATATACCTATATTCATTCAAGGTACCTCAGATGTATCACATAGCTCATTACAGGAGTACATTAGACACATCTATTGTAGCCACATTTCCCAGATCCCTGGCATGTAGCCCCCAGGCATTTTTTCATTGAAGCACTGGATTGTTTTGCAGGGGTTCACTAGACCTGTCCATCTACTACAATCATGTGTCCCGGGCAGGAGACACATGATGTGTCCCAGGCAGGTGATAAATTATAATCTTTACATAACATTGTAAAAAAATAGACTTTGTTTTTATGCCACAATAGTCTTAAAGTTTTATTGTTTTTTTTATATTTTTTACTTTTTTTTACTGAAATTTTTTTTGTACTTTTTTACTTTTAATGGAGCAGTGAGAGGGCTTTTCTTTTTGTGGTATAAACTGTTATTTTGAGTGGTACCATTTTGGGGTACATGGCATTTTGGGTTTGTTTGTACTTCAAATCCTGTCTGGTATTGGAAATGGAGATAACCAATGTGATTAACCATAACAGGAGTGATAACTGAAGAGGAAAGCATTTAGATTACTGAAGCAGGAAGGCAGTGGAGAGACAGTGAAAAAACTATAAGGAGAAGAATAATTTTGTAGAAGAAAATACAACTAGCAAAAATTGCAACAGAGAAAAGAATTGCATGAGAAAGTAAATATTCTTCACCTACTTGTAATGTTGCCCCCCCATTAAAAATAATCTGGGTATGATAGTGGATGAGGATGAAGAAAAGGGCCCATCTTCTTCTCTACTGTATTTACACAGTAAAATCTAATGTCAGATGGCATGAGAAGGAATAATGTAAATTCATCAGTAAATCTCACCTGTTTAACCAACAAGAAGATTAAAACACACAAATCACCAGGACTAAAAAGCACCCATGTCAGAGTTTTGCAGGAATTGAAGCAAAATTGACAGCCGGTTCACCTGAATTAAACCCAATACACAGGGATATAATAAGGATGAACTGGATTAAAATACAGGATTAATTTACCCGTATCCAAGGTCCAATTCCGGAGATAGACCCTTTATTAGCCTCCATTGCTAGTATGTTTATCGGCTGGGTATGCAGGCCAATAACGTCTCTTTCTGGAAACGGACCATGGATCTCATTTTAATCTGATTCACCTGCACTAACCCTGTGTTTAGAGTTTAGTGAAAGTGAACCAGCTGTTGTTTCTCTTTAAAGGGGTTATCTGGGACCTAAAGAAAAGAATGTACTCAACAAGGTGGGGAAAGTCATTACATAGTCCCCCTGGCTTGTTTCTGGCACCATTGACTGCTCCCTGATGTACAGTCCTTCTCTGCCCACTACTCTATTTTCTCTAAGCTCCTTTCTCCTGCACACCCTATTAAAACTACAGTTCCCAGCAGTCCTCACTGCCAAGAACTGTAGAAAGAGGGTGTGGCTAGGCGTTATGATGCCAGAAGGGGGCACGGATTGACGATCTATAATAGAGAGAGGTGTGACTTGGTTGAATGATCTTAGAAAGGGGGCATGGCTTGTCGTTATAATGCCAAAAGGGGGCATGGACTGACGAGCTACAGCATGATAGAGGGAGGGGGGTGGCTTGGTTGGATGATGTTAGAAAGGGGGAATGAGTTGTCAGTATGATGTAAAATAGGAGTGTGGCTTACAAGGGGATGGTGCTAAAAGCCAAGACAAAGTGTCACATGATCTCTGCACTATTATATTCTAAATAATAAAATACTGGGGAAAACTACTACCAAAAAGGACTTGAAGGAGCTGGTGGAGAGTAAGCTCAACTTTAGTGACCAGTGTTAGGCATTGACTGCCAAGGCTAATAAAGTCAAGGGATGTATCAAGAGAGGCATAGAGGCATGTAACAAGAACATAGTTTTGCTTCCATATAAATCAATATTCAGACCACGTATGGAGTATTGTGTCCACATACGGCCATCTGTATAAAGAAAGAACATGGCTGAACAGAAAAGGGGGCAGGGGAAGGCGACAAAGATAATTGGTGGTATGGGAAGATTACAGTACCAAAACAGTTTATCAAGCTTGGGGTTATTTATAGAGATGAGCGAATTTTAGAAAAATTTGATTCGGCCGATTCGCCGGATTTTTCGAATTCATTTGCAGCGAATCAATATTGAAAACGGCTATTTATGGACTACACAGAGCCTCAATAGGGGTGTAGAACACTTTGCTTTGTTCTAACACGCATATGGAGTGTGCTGGGGTAGTGAAATAATACTGTTATTCAGAATGACATGCAGATTACAGGCATTCCTTTTAGAATCACTGCCGCAGAGTGGGACACTGACAGAGCCTGGAGGTGGCATCAGTATGAGGAGACCATATAGTGGCTGAATGACACAGCGTGGAGGTGTTGGCAGCATGAGGAGGCCATACAGTGGCTAAATGACACAGTGTGGAAGTGTTGGCAGCATGAGGAGACCATATAGTGGCTGAATGACACAGCTTGGACGTGGCTGAAGTGAGGAGACCATATAGTGGCTGAATGACACATTGTGGAGGAGTTGGCAGTATGAGGAGACCATATAGTGGCTGAATGACACAGCGTGGAGGTGTTGGCAGCATGAGGAGACCATACAGTGGCTAAATGACATAGCGTGAAGGTGTTGGCAGCATGAGGAGACCATAGAGTGGCTGAATGACACAGCTTGGATGTGGCTGAAGCATGAGGAGACCATATAGTGTCTGAATGGCACAGCCTGGAGTTGGCAGCAGCATGAGTAGACTCTAGGAATTCACAATCGATAAGATTAAAATATAAATTTTGACATTGAAATTGAAGATTTAGGGTAGCTAGTGCTACCATAAAAGTTTTTTAGGCCCAGACCCAGGCCCAGCAGCATCAGTAAACCATATATTGGCTGAATGACACAGCCTGGAGTTGGCTGAACCATGAAAAGACAATATAGTGTCTGAATGGCACAGCCTGGAGTTGGCAGCAGCATGAGTAGACACTAGGGCTTCACAATTCCTAAGATTAAAAGATGAATTTTAAATGTAAATTGAAGATTTAGGGTAGCTAGTGCTACCATAAATACACTTACAGCCTGGAGTTGGCTGAAGCATGAGGAGACCCTATAGGGCAGTGACGGCGAACCTATGGCACCCTCTGTGGGCACGCAGCCATAGTTCGCCATGGATGCCTTTCAGGGCCGTCTGTCTTGGTGGAATGTTTAAAAATGTATTTGCGGCTCCGGACGCTGTTTACCCCTTCTTCCGGCCGCTCTATCCCCCTTCCTCCGGGCTCTCTATCCCCCATTCCTGCAGGCCACTCTATCCCCCTTCCTCCGGGCTGCTCTATTCCCCATTCCTCCGGGCCGCTCTATCCCCCATTCCTGCGAGCCGCTCCTACCCCCCTTCCCTGGCCACGCACACTGCTGTGCTAACGGCAGGCGCAGGGGCAGCCCCGCGCAGGTGCGCACGTCTGCTTCCGCCTCCTGAAATGCTCCTGGCCGCAACTCCTGGAACCGAGTGTCCATTCCTCGGCGTGAGGAAGAAGTGGACGAAGGTGCAAAGTGTGCAGCAGATGGGAGTGGACGCACCTGGCCTGACCCCAACATGGCTGCCGCAGGTGAGAAGAGTGCACAAACTGGCGGTAAGGCGACTGAGGACGGGAGGGGGGTGGAATGTATGTATTTTGTGTGTAATATGTATGTATGGTGTGTGTAATATGTATGTATGGTGTGTGTAATATGTATAGTGTGTAATATGTATGCATGTGTGGTGTGTGTAATATGCATGTATTATGTATGTATGATGTGTGCATGTATATATTATGGGTTTATGTATGTATTATGTATGATGTGCATATGTATATATTATGTATGTATGATGAATGTATTATATATGTATGATATTTGTATTTATGCATTATGTATGTATATATATATATATATATATGTATATATATGTGTGTTATGTATGTATGTTATGTATGTAGGATGTGTGTATGTATGATGTATTTATGTATGATGTGTATATGTATATATTATGGATTTGGGTATGTATTATGTATGATGTGCATATGTATGATGTATGTATTATATATGTATGATGTATGCTTGTATTATATATGTATGATGTTTGTATGTATGCATATAGTATGTATTTATGCATTATGTATGTTGTGTGTGTGTATATAGATATATATGTATGATGTGTGTATGTATGTATGTATGTATGACTTATGTATACATGTATTATGAATCAGAACAAAAGATAAAAGAAACTTCTAGGGATAACAGTGCATGTAGTATTAAAACATCAAACCTTTAATCTGTATGCATTAAAAATAGAAAAAGGTGGACATCATAAAAGAAAAGTGAAACTGCAGTGCGTTTCGAGCTAAACTGAATTTAGCTCAAAAAGTGTTGGAGTTTCGCTTCTCTTTTATGATTTATGTCCGCTTTAATTGCTGTGCTGGCACTTTGAGGCAGAAAAAGTCGGCGTGCATTACGCTTTGGGCACTCGGGCTCAAAAAGGTTCACCATCACTGATATAGGGGGAGATTTATCAAAACCTGTCCAGAGGAAAAGTTACTGAGTTGCCCATAGCGACCAATCAGATCGCTTCTTTCATTTTTGAAAAGGCCTCTGAAAAATGAAAGAAGAGATCGGATTGGTTGCTATGGGCAACTCTGCAACTTTTCCTCTGGACAGGTTTTGATAAATCTTTCCCATAGTGTCTGAATGGCACAGCCTGGAGTTGGCAGAAGCATAAGGAGACCATTAAAATTTAAGATTTTTAAATAGAAATTTAAGATTTTGAAATTGAGGATTTTGAAATTGAGATTTTAACTCCCAAGTGTTAGTGTCCCGTGCCCCGGTGTGTGGGTACAAAAGACCAAATCTAACAAGGAGTCACACGTCACATGGCAGCACAATGACAGAACCTGGAGGTGGCATTAGTATGAGGAGACTATATAGTGGCTCAATGGCACAGCCTGGAGGTAGCTGAAGAATAAGGAGACCATATAGTGTCTGAATGGCACAGCCTTAAGGTGGCTGAAGCCTGAGGAGACCAAACAGTAGCTGAACGGCACAGCCTGGAGTTTGTGGCAGCATGAAGAGACCATATAGTGTCTGTATGGCATAGCCTGGAGTTGGCAGCAGATGAGGAAACCATAGGGCCTCACAATCTCTAAGAATAAAAGATGAATTTTGAAATATCCATTGAAGATATATGGTACCTAATGCTCCCATAAACATATTTAGGTAATGTCCTGGGCCCAGCAGCATCAATAAAGCATGTAGTTGCTGAATGACACAGACTGGAGCATGCTAAAGCATCAGTAAACCATATATTGGATGAATGGCACAGCCTGGAGGTGGCTGAAGCATGAGGAGAACATATAGTGGCTGAATGACACAGTGTAAAGTTGGCTGAAGCATGAGAAGAGACCATATAGTGGCTGAATGGGACAGCCTGGAGGTGGCAGCAGCAGCATCAGGAGTCCTGAAAGTGGTGCAATGGGTTGCAATACCAGTACCCGGTGACGAAGGTGGGTGAAAAAAGGTCTGATGGGGAGGAATGTTTGTAACTGGGGAGCAGCGCCTTAAATCTGTTTGGCACTATCCATATTTGTGAAGTGTTGGTGTGGCACGGGCGTGGTGTGTTGGCATGGGCATGTCAAGGTATGCAACCACCTGCTGGTTCAGGGCCTGCTCCACGTATACCTGCTGCTGATGAGTTGCTTCACTATGCGGGTGAAGAAAGCAAATGTAGACTCAAGCTGCTGCTGATGGAGCTGGTACTGCTCCTGCCATCCCACCCCTGCCCAGCAGCCATGGCAGCGAAGGGTGAGCGAAGGGGGCCCCCCGATTCAGACCTGCGAGAGGATGGAAGATTGCGCTGATAGGCATCGGCCAACTGACTACATAGGATGCCTCTGTAGTAGGTCAGTTTGTCCTCCCTCTCAGTGGGTGTAAAAAAAGGCCCCTATTTTGTGGCGGTAGCAAGGGTCCAATAAGGTGGAGATCCAGAAGTCATATCGCTGCCGAATGGTGACAATTCAGCTGTCACTACACAAGAAAGTGAGCACGCATCGTTCCATTTGTACAAGTGACTTGGAGGGACTCCCTTCCTCCATCTCCACTGCATACTGCCACGGCGTGCCTGTGTCCTCTGTCTTGCCTTGCTCATAACCCTCTAGCTCCTCTGGCTGCTCCAGCTCCTCCTCTCCTGTCAGTTTACTAGAAAAACTGCCCAATTGGCAAAACCTAAACTGTGCTCCACTGTGCCCCTCCCCCTCCTCCTCCAGTTCAGCCCCCACAGGGCTCATGTTGCCGTGAGATGTAGGTGCCACGTCTCCAGTGCCCTGACCAGCCATCGTTCCCAACACGTGTTTGTATGAAATTAAGCAGTGGAATGACATTGTTCATCCCGTAATCCTCGTGGCTTACTAATAATGTCCCTGTTCGTACAGTTGGTCCAACATATGGAGGGTGGAATTCTAACATGTGGCAACATCACTAATCAGACTATGTTGGGGGATACCGTTCTGATGCTGCAGCTCAAGGAGGGTGCGCTTTGCGGTGTATGAGTGGCTGAAGTGCATGCAAAGTTTCCTTCCCAAGGATGTCTTGCAAATGGGGGTAACACTTCAGGAACTGCTTCACAACCAGATTGAACACGTGTGCCATGTAGGGCGCATGGCTCAGCCTTCCCAGTCACAGCACATGCTAGATGTTCTTCCCGTTGTAAGTCACCATAGCTCCCATTTCCAGTTTTCGTGGAGTAAGCCATGCTCTGATTTCTTTACGAATAATTTTTAGCAGTTCCTCCCCTGTGTGACTCTTTTCGCCAAGGCAAACCATGTGAAGAACAGCGTGACACCGCCATGCTCTGCAAACATGGTATGCTGAAGGGCCACTGAGACTTGTCTAGGCAGTGGAGGCTGAGGACACGGTGGAGGATGAGGAGGCGGAGTAACACACCAGGACCAAAGGCCTGAGAGCGTGGAGGAGGAAGCGGCGTGACCTGTCCAAGTTGGTGTTGGGGCT
Source organism: Hyla sarda (assembly GCF_029499605.1). Lineage (NCBI taxonomy): Eukaryota > Metazoa > Chordata > Amphibia > Anura > Hylidae > Hyla > Hyla sarda. The sequence continues at coordinate 143,263,409 of NC_079195.1, read as the reverse complement.
GTGCTCAAGGACTGGACTACCTTCTCTTCCACAAAATTGTGCAGGGCTGGTACTGCCTTCTTCGCACAGAAATGACGGCTCTGCACTCTCCAACTTGGCTCGACCCAAGCTATCAGTTCTCTGAAAGGTGCAGAGTCCACCACTTGAAAATGGAGGGACTGCAGCACCAGCAACTTGGACAGGAGCACATCCAGCTTCTGCACTATTGGATGAGTGGGTGCATTCTGTTGTCTCTTGGACATGGCTTCGCCAATGGATTGTTGGCAGAATGACTGACTAAAAGTAGGAGGAGCAGGAGCATCTGGAACGAAAGAACGAGGGTATGACACACAGCTCCCTTTGGCTGAGGTGGTGGAGCCTTGGCTGGATGAAAGAGGGAGCAGCGTGCCACTGGGTGATGCAGCAGGCTGGACCACTACATCGGAGCCACGGTTCTCCCAGGCAGAGCTGTGGTGCCAACATTGGGACCCTGGCCACGCTTCACCTTCTGCATGTGGCTATGTGAACCTCCTCCAGATGCTTGATGAAAAACTGCCACACCGCCGCGTAGCTGATTTTCCTACCAACAGTCCGCACTAATTGACTGTTACTGCCGCCGTCTCCAGGAACCCATGTTTCACTACCTCCCGGGAAGGTAGGCTGCAGTGAAGCAGGTGGTCTCCCTCGGGCACGTTTGGCTCCAGAATTTCCACTTCTGCCACCATGCTGACTGCCGACCATGCTACCACCTTGCTGGCTCAGCTGCTGCCTCACGGGCAACCTGCAACTCTTTTCTCCTGATGATGATGAAGCCCCTTCTGCACCCAGCTCCCAATTGCGATCGGCTTCATCATCCTCAACAAGTGTCTGCACGTCACTGATGTCCTCCTCAGGTTCCTCAACAGTGCCTCCCACGTCACTCTCCTCATCACTACTTGCCCACCTAGCGGAGGAAGCGGTGGATGTCTCCTCCACTTGTTGGCTGGGCAGTAGCTGCTGACTGTCCTCTATTAGATCGTCCTCAGTGAATAGTGGAGCTGAATCCACAGTATAAGATACTTCTGTAGGGGAGGGAACAGCATAGGACAGAGGCAATGGGAGGACAGGGACTGCTCCTGGGCCATGGCAACTGAGGGTTGGGTCTGAGTAACCCACCGACTGTTGACTCGGGGTATCAGATGTCACTTGTGATTAAGTGGATGACCGTGTTAACCAATCGATGATGGCAGATGGGTTGCTGGTCAAGACATGACCGCTAGCTGATACCGGGAGCTCAGGCCTCTCGCTGTGACTCCTGCTGCCTTATGAGGGCAGAAAAATGCGGTACAGTACTCTTAAAAAAAAAGGAATTTTGCACAACACCAGCAGAACACAACAGTGCTGCAGCACAAAAAAGCTTTGTACTAAACACACTCTGTCAAAGACTATTAGGAATGGACTGATGTGTATTATACTGTCTACAGACTAGTATAACCAGCAGATGATTTGCTGTAGTACAAAGACACAGAATTGTGCTGAAAAATTATTCCTGCCTCCTCTGCTAAGGTTTATGAAGTTGAGGCAGCTTGTTGAAATGTATGAGGCAACACACAGCTATCTGCCCCTCTCTGTACTACAATGCTGAAGAAAGTAACTGGGAGGTTAATGGCTGCAGTAAAAAATATTTTTCAGTGAAAAAAAACACTGCACTCTGTCCACCAGAACGCTGATGTGACTAGGATGTGAAACGCTGCTGGAATGAGCTTTTCGGTGTAACACACACACAGCGATGTCCGTCCTATCTGTATGCAGTGTAAGAATGATATGACGAGCCGCAAAATGGCTGCCGAATATATAGGGCTGTGACATCACAGGGGGGACTAGCTGCTGATAGGCTGCATCCTGCATGTGATTCAGGGTCATCCCGCCTACTTCCCTTCCCACCTTGCCTTCCCGCCTTTCCAGCATTCCTTGCCCCATGTACTGACATGTGGATGCTCCATTTTAGATGTCCTGGAGCCTGGACCGCAGTAAATGGAGTTTAATGAAGCCATTCGTGTGATATAATGGTGGCGATATTCGCACTCGTTGCAAATCGAATATTTCCTGAAATTTGAAATTCGATTCACTCATCTCTAGTTATTTACGGTAGTTTGGAGAAAAGACATCTTAGGGGCGATTTGATCACAATGTATAAATATATGAATGGACAGTACAGAGATCTTTCTAGTGATCTTTTTATACCTAGGCCGGTAACCATGACATGGGGGCATCCTCTTCATTTAGAGGAAGAAAGTTTCACCATCATCATTAGAATTCTTTACTGTAAGAGCAGTGAGAGAATGGAACTCTCTGACACATGATGTTGTGATGTCTGACTCAATGAACAAGTTCAAGGGGGGCCTGGATGTTCTTCTGTAAGAATATAATATTATAGGTGATGGATAACAGATTTATAGGGATAGTACATTGATCCAGGGATTTATTCAGAGTTTTTCACTGTTATAAAGCAATTGGTATCTGTCTCATAGGAGATTGCCTTCCTCTGGATTAATAAAGTAAGGTTTCAGGTTGAACCAGATGGACTCTTCAACCTTATAAACTATGTTACTGTGACTTTTTTTATTGTGTTCACTATATGGGATAAACAACAGAATTTTTTTTCTTTTTTTCCAATAAGAAAAAACTAAAAATATATGGGGGCTTCACGTTAACTACCTTGCTGCTGCACCATACATTTACAGTGCAGGGTGAGAATGGGTTGAACCAGTTGTGCACATTTATGGTAGCTATGTTTGTTTGTTAAAGAGGAATTGTCATTGCTTCCAATATTTCTGGTTTAGTCAATGCTTACATTACCTATGAAATTTGTTACTGATTGGACAGTGTGTGGGGCACATGCCCAACTGGTTTTGCCTTGTGGTCAGCTTATTCATACCTTTTTGGGAGAAATATCATAGGATTGGTACAGTGTAAAATTAAAAAAAAATACTTCAGAACTATTTTCATGAGGAATTTGTCAAGCTGGGAGAGCTCACAGATCCTTTTACGTATTGCTATTTTGTGTGAATCTTTTGTGCAAATCTTTAATGGTCCTATACAATGACTGACACCTTTTTAAACTGGGCCCTAACAGTATTAACACCTAATGGTGACCCTGGATGTTTTAGGGTGCCTCCCTATAGCAGGATGTTTATCACATTTTCAACAGATGATGACTGAGGTTCCCCAGGGGGGAAACAAAAAAAACAAGGGATAGATATCATAAGCCAATTTTAGCTAAGTACAAAACAGAGGAGAGTATGAATCTTTACTCACCAGGTGGGGACTGAGATGAGGACAAGCATTAAATGGGTATATCCCGGGCAAAAAATCTTGGGGGTGGGTGCGATCTCCCTGCAGCTCCCGCATTCTATGCTGGCATGTGTCTCCAGTTTGGGAAACCTCCATGTTTCCGGGACTGGGGATGGGATGTCACGCCACACCCCCTCCATTTATGTCTATGGGAGGGGGCGTGATGGCAATCATGCCGCCTCACATAGACATGAATGGAGGGGGCGTGGTGTGACGTCACGTCCCCAGTTCCGGAAACCTGCAGGTTTCCGAAACTGGAGACGCAGCCCCGCATAGAATGCGGGTGCTGTAGGGAGATTGCGGGGGTCCCAGAAGTGGGCCCCCCACGATCAGACTTCTTATCCCCTATCTTTGCCCTGAATACCCCATTAACTAATAATACTCACCCTTAGCCACTCTCTTAGCCACTCTCTCCACCCCTGATGACCAGTACAGCAGACAACATAAGAAGATAGATGTCCTATTTCTACATATATTCATAGCTGTACAATCTATAATGCTGGTAAAAACAATGATGTCCAGTTGTATCATAAGCAAACATAAGAGAAAAATTATGGAGAACGCTGGGTAGGGGATCCAAAAATTGGTGACATGGGAGCAATATAGTAAATTGGTAAGACTCACCAAGTGGGGAGAAGTCCTCGCATCAGCCCTCAACCTATAGAATCATTGCTAAATATATCACTTGAGTTCCTAAATATAATACAACATAATGTAATGTAGAATTATAGAAAAGCACATATGAATAGGAATAAAACATGACTTCAATTAGAAATTAAAAGTACAAGCAAATAAAAATATTCGTTATAATAATAACAACAACTAAAATTCATAGGCATAAAGTAAATACACAGTAAATACACATATATATATTGTCACGATGCCGGCTGGCAGGTAGTGGATCCTCTGTGCCGGAGAGGGATTGGCGTGGACCGTGCTAGTGGATCGGTTCTAAGTCACTACTGGTTTTCACCAGAGCCCGCCGCAAAGCGGGATGGTCTTGCTGCGGCGGTAGTGACCAGGTCGTATCCACTAGCAACGGCTCACCTCTCTGGCTGCTGAAGATAGGCGCGGTACAAGGGAGTAGACAGAAGCAAGGTCGGACGTAGCAGAAGGTCGGGGCAGGCAGCAAGGATCGTAGTCAGGGGCAACGGCAGGAGGTCTGGAACACAGGCTAGGAACACACAAGGAAACGCTTTCACTGGCACGATGGCAACAAGATCCGGCAAGGAAGTGCAGGGGAAGTGAGGTGATATAGGGAAGTGTACAGGTGATCAGACTAATTGGAACCACTGCGCCAATCAGCGGCGCAGTGGCCCTTTAAATCGCAAAGACCCGGCGCGCGCGCGCCCTAAGGAGCGGGGCCGCGCGCGCCGGGACAGGACCGACGGAGAGCGAGTCAGGTACGGGAGCCGGGGTGCGCATCGCGAGCGGGCGCTACCCGCATCGCGAATCGCATCCCGGCTGGAGGCGGTATCGCAGCGCCCCGGGTCAGTGGATCTGACCGGAGCGCTGCAGTGAGGAGAGTGTAGCGAGCGTTCCGGGGAGGAGCGGGGACCCGGAGCGCTCGGCGTAACAGTACCCCCCCCCTTGGGTCTCCCCCTCTTCTTAGAGCCTGAGAACCTGAGGAGTAGACTTTTGTCTAGGATATTGTCCTCAGGTTCCCAGGATCTCTCTTCTGGACCACAACCCTCCCAATCCACTAAAAAAAAGGTTTTCCCTCTGACCTTTTTGGATGCCAGAATCTCTTTGACGGAGAAGATGTCCGAGGAGCCGGAAACAGGAGTAGGAGGAACAGATTTGGGAGAGAAACGGTTGATGATAAGTGGTTTAAGAAGAGAAACGTGAAAGGCATTAGGAATACGAAGAGAAGGAGGAAGAAGAAGTTTGTAAGAGACAGGATTAATCTGGCACAAAATTTTGAAAGGACCAAGATAGCGTGGTCCCAACTTGTAGCTAGGGACACGGAAGCGGACATATTTAGCGGAGAGCCATACCTTGTCTCCAGGGGAAAAAATGGGAGGAGCTCTTCTTTTCTTATCCGCGAACTTCTTCATGCGAGATGAAGCCTGTAAGAGAGAATTTTGGGTCTCTCTCCATATGATGGAGAGGTCACGAGAAATTTCATCCACAGCGGGCAGACCAGAGGGCAAGGGGGTAGGGAGGGGGGGAAGAGGGTGACGGCCGTACACCACGAAAAATGGGGATTTGGAGGAAGATTCAGAGACTCTGAAGTTATACGAGAATTCGGCCCATGGAAGAAGATCTGCCCAGTCGTCCTGGCGGGAGGAAACAAAATGTCGTAAATAATCACCCAAGACCTGGTTAATTCTTTCTACTTGTCCGTTGGATTGAGGATGATATGCAGAAGAAAAATTTAATTTAATCTTGAGTTGTTTACAGAGAGCTCTCCAGAATTTAGACACGAATTGGACGCCTCTATCCGAGACGATCTGCGTAGGCAACCCGTGAAGACGAAAAATGTGTACAAAAAATTGTTTAGCCAACTGAGGCGCTGAAGGAAGACCAGGAAGAGGGATGAAATGTGCCATTTTGGAGAATCGATCAACGACCACCCAAATAACAGTGTTGCCACGGGAAGGGGGTAAAACAGTAATAAAATCCATACCAATCAGAGACCAAGGCTGTTCGGGGACAGGCAGAGGATGAAGAAAACCAGCGGGCTTCTGGCGAGGAGTCTTATCCCGGGCACAGATAGTGCACGCTCGCACAAAGTCCACAACATCCGTCTCCAGAGTCGGCCACCAATAGAAGCGAGAGATGAGTTGCACAGATTTCTTGATGCCCGCATGACCTGCGAGATGGGAGGAGTGACCCCATTTGAGGATTCCGAGGCGTTGGCGTGGAGAAACAAAGGTCTTTCCTGGAGGAGTTTGCCTGATGGAGGCTGGAGAAGTGGAAATCAGGCAGTCAGGAGGAATGATGTGTTGCGGAGAGAGTTCAATTTCAGAAGCATCCGAGGAACGAGAGAGAGCATCGGCCCTAATGTTCTTATCGGCAGGCCGAAAGTGAATTTCAAAATTAAATCGGGCAAAGAACAGAGACCACCTGGCCTGGCGAGGATTCAGCCGTTGGGCAGACTGGAGGTAGGAGAGGTTCTTGTGATCGGTGTAAATAATAACTGGAAATCTTGATCCCTCCAGCAGATGCCTCCATTCCTCAAGTGCTAATTTAATGGCTAGAAGCTCTCGATCCCCGATGGAGTAGTTCCTCTCCGCCGGAGAGAAGGTCCTAGAAAAAAAACCACAAGTAACAGCATGCCCGGAAGAATTTTTTTGTAGAAGGACAGCTCCAGCTCCCACTGAGGAGGCATCAACCTCCAATAGGAAGGGTTTGGATGAGTCAGGTCTGGAGAGCACGGGAGCCGAAGAAAAGGCAGACTTGAGTCGTTTAAAGGCGTCTTCCGCTTGAGGAGGCCAAGACTTGGGATCGGCATTTTTTTTGGTTAAAGCCACGATAGGAGCCACAACGGTAGAAAAATGTGGAATAAATTGCCTGTAATAATTGGCGAACCCCAAAAAGCGTTGGATAGCACGGAGTCCGGAGGGGCGTGGCCAATCTAAGACGGCAGAGAGTTTGTCAGGATCCATTTGTAGTCCCTGGCCAGAGACCAAGTATCCTAGGAAAGGAAGAGATTGGCATTCAAACAGACATTTCTCTATTTTGGCATAGAGTTGATTGTCACGAAGTCTCTGAAGAACCATACGGACATGCTGGCGGTGTTCTTCTAGATTGGCAGAAAAAATCAGGATATCGTCCAGATATACAACAACACAGGAGTATAAAAGATCACGAAAAATTTCATTAACAAAGTCTTGGAAGACGGCAGGGGCGTTGCACAGGCCAAAGGGCATGACCAGATACTCAAAGTGTCCATCTCTGGTGTTAAATGCCGTTTTCCATTCATCCCCCTCTCTGATGCGGATGAGATTATAAGCACCTCTTAAGTCCAGTTTGGTAAAGATGTGGGCACCTTGGAGGCGATCAAAGAGTTCAGAGATGAGGGGTAGGGGGTAGCGGTTCTTAACCGTGATTTTATTAAGACCGCGGTAGTCAATGCAAGGACGTAGGGAGCCATCTTTTTTGGACACAAAGAAAAATCCGGCTCCGGCAGGAGAGGAGGATTTACGGATAAAGCCCTTTTTTAAATTTTCCTGGACGTATTCAGACATGGCAAGAGTCTCTGGTGCGGACAGAGGATAGATTCTGCCCCGGGGTGGAGTAGTGCCCGGGAGGAGGTCGATAGGACAATCATAAGGCCTGTGAGGAGGTAGAGTCTCAGCTTGTTTTTTGCAAAAAACATCCGCAAAGTCCATATAGGCCTTAGGGAGACCGGTTACAGGGGGAACCACAGAGTCAAGGCAAGGGTTACTGGGAACCGGTTTTAGGCAGTCCTTGGAACAAGAGGGCCCCCAACTCTTGATCTCCCCAGTGGACCAATCCAGGGTTGGGGAATGAAGTTGAAGCCAGGGAAGTCCAAGGAGAATTTCAGAAGTGCAATTGGGGAGGACCAAAAGTTCAATCCTCTCGTGATGAGATCCGATGCACATTAGAAGGGGCTCCGTGCGGAAACGTATGGTACAGTCCAATCTTTCATTGTTTACACAATTGATGTAGAGGGGTCTGGCGAGACTGGTCACTGGGATGTTGAACCTGTTGACGAGAGAGGCCAAAATAAAATTTCCTGCAGATCCGGAGTCCAAGAAGGCCATAGTAGAGAAGGAGAAGGCAGAGGCAGATATGCGCACAGGCACAGTAAGACGTGGAGAAGCAGAGTAGACATCAAGGACTGTCTCACCTTTGTGCGGAGTCAGCGTACGTCTTTCCAGGCGGGGAGGACGGATAGGACAATCCTTCAGGAAGTGTTCGGTACTAGCACAGTACAGGCAGAGATTCTCCATGCGGCGTCGTGTCCTCTCTTGAAGTGTCAGGCGAGACCGGTCGACCTGCATAGCCTCCACGGCGGGAGGCACAGGAACAGATTGCAGGGGACCAGAGGAGAGAGGAGCCGAGGAGAAGAAACGCCTCGTGCGAACAGAGTCCATATCCTGGCGGAGCTCCTGACGCCTTTCGGAAAAACGCATGTCAATGCGAGTGGCAAGGTGAATGAGTTCATGTAGATTAGCAGGAATTTCTCGTGCGGCCAGAACATCTTTAATGTTGCTGGATAGGCCTTTTTTAAAGGTCGCGCAGAGGGCCTCATTATTCCAGGATAATTCTGAAGCAAGAGTACGGAATTGTACGGCATACTCGCCAACGGAAGAATTACCCTGGACCAGGTTCAACAGGGCAGTCTCAGCAGAAGAGGCTCGGGCAGGTTCCTCAAAGACACTTCGGATTTCCGAGAAGAAGGAGTGTACAGAGGCAGTGACGGGGTCATTGCGGTCCCAGAGCGGTGTGGCCCAAGACAGGGCTTTTCCAGACAGAAGGCTGACTACGAAAGCCACCTTAGACCTTTCAGTGGGAAACTGGTCCGACATCATCTCCAAGTGCAGGGAACATTGGGAAAGAAAGCCACGGCAAAACTTAGAGTCCCCATCAAATTTATCCGGCAAGGATAGGCGTAGACCAGAAGCAGCCACTCGCTGCGGAGGAGGTGCAGGAGCTGGCGGAGGAGATGATTGCTGAAGCTGTGGTAGTAACTGCTGTAGCATAACGGTCAGTTGAGACAGCTGTTGGCCTTGTTGCGCTATCTGTTGTGACTGCTGGGCGACCACCGTGGTGAGGTCAGCGACAACTGGCAGAGGAACTTCAGCGGGATCCATGGCCGGATCTACTGTCACGATGCCGGCTGGCAGGTAGTGGATCCTCTGTGCCGGAGAGGGATTGGCGTGGACCGTGCTAGTGGATCGGTTCTAAGTCACTACTGGTTTTCACCAGAGCCCGCCGCAAAGCGGGATGGTCTTGCTGCGGCGGTAGTGACCAGGTCGTATCCACTAGCAACGGCTCACCTCTCTGGCTGCTGAAGATAGGCGCGGTACAAGGGAGTAGACAGAAGCAAGGTCGGACGTAGCAGAAGGTCGGGGCAGGCAGCAAGGATCGTAGTCAGGGGCAACGGCAGGAGGTCTGGAACACAGGCTAGGAACACACAAGGAAACGCTTTCACTGGCACGATGGCAACAAGATCCGGCAAGGAAGTGCAGGGGAAGTGAGGTGATATAGGGAAGTGTACAGGTGATCAGACTAATTGGAACCACTGCGCCAATCAGCGGCGCAGTGGCCCTTTAAATCGCAAAGACCCGGCGCGCGCGCGCCCTAAGGAGCGGGGCCGCGCGCGCCGGGACAGGACCGACGGAGAGCGAGTCAGGTACGGGAGCCGGGGTGCGCATCGCGAGCGGGCGCTACCCGCATCGCGAATCGCATCCCGGCTGGAGGCGGTATCGCAGCGCCCCGGGTCAGTGGATCTGACCGGAGCGCTGCAGTGAGGAGAGTGTAGCGAGCGTTCCGGGGAGGAGCGGGGACCCGGAGCGCTCGGCGTAACATATATATATAGGGGAATGCCCTCGGAGTGCTTAGTGGCCCTTGAAAGCTCCGTCACACCAGGAGTGGTGAACTCGCCCTGAGTTAAATACTCATCCCGTTTAGTTATATATATATATATATATATATATATATATATATATATATGTATATAAATATATATATATATATATATATATATATATATATATATATCTCCACATGAGCCCGGAGTTTTAGCATTATTCCTAGGGGGCAGTACAATTAGAATAAATAAATAAATAAATACATACATATATATCTGGGCAGTGAACACTAACCAATATCCTGTTCCCTGCACTCTTTCAAGCCATATGGGACTAGGGTATTTGGTGCAAATTTCCACCATACATCTCCACCAATACATTTCCCTCTTGGAGAGAAGTCTAATGCCACCCTCTAATTAATAGGTATAATCATTACACTTGATGCATCAGTCTGCAAGATGTCAAGAAACACTATATTTAGAATGTCTGTCATAAATATTAGACATGCGTTTATTTATCCTTTCATGAAGGGACATCATAGGCCTGCCTACAGATGAATAAATACATTTCCTTCTTACTACTACTTGTCAAAGAATGGGTAATGTCATGTGCTTCACTACCCTTAGATATGATGGCTATAGCTGAACATAACCTTAGCTAAACATATTTCTTAGATTTCATATATATGAGGCCTAAACAAGATGAAAGAAACAGAAAAGCTGTATTTTCTATACCATCCACAACTTCTAGTTGTGCTTTGTAAACTGAATGGTCATAATGGTATTTATTACTTGTACATAGAAGACAAAATATTCAGCTTAATGCCCCTTTATATACACATATAAATAACCTCTTTGTCCTCACTTGCCAATAAACAATGTAATAGCATTATCAGCATAATAATCTGGCCTGTGATGACTCCTAACACTACTACTTACATACCACAGTCTATGGCTAATTGCACAATGTAAAGTGGAGCCTTCTGGCAGCTAAATTATTATTTTAATAAGCTAAATGCCAACCCTCCGGCTCTGTATGATTGATATATCCTACACAAAACAATATATATTTAGAAGGAGGGTTCTCATTCATGCACCATTGATTTTCATTCTGCACATTATGAGGTGTATTTAACCACTTAATGACCACCAGTAGACTTAAAACGTCCAGGAGGTCGGCAAATAATTCTGCACAACCTAAAGTGGCAGTGCAGAGTACTGCAGCAGCACACTGATCATGTGACAGCCAGGCTCTACAAAGAACTGTATACAGCTTCCTGCTAGATGATCATGTGATCATCGATGTCGGGTACCTGCAATGAGCTTCTGGGTCAGCACTGCGGACAGTGTCAGTGCTGTTTGCCCTCTGTAACTGAGGCTCCTATGACAGCTTCAGTTACAGGAAAAATTGACAATAATAAAAAGGTATTTTAAATGTCCCCAAAGGTCTTATGACCTTATGCAGTGGGGCGCAATATGTTAATTAAAACAAAGTATAAACGTTTTTTTAAGTAAAAAATAAAAAGGGAACATAGTTTAAAACTTATTTTAGCATCACTTTGTGCTATGAATAAAAAAGCACACACTTATTTCAGTCTTATTTTCATAAATGATGTCCCAATATAAAAAAATAAAAATTACTAGGATAAAAATGATGTAAAAATGAAGACTGATGAATCATAGAAAACAGCACAAGATACAGATTAGGAAATCTAGATACATATTAGAAAATCTGATAATGAACTCCTTTATTACAAAAAGGTATTTTGTGCCTTCAAGGATATTCCCCTTGTTGTTTAAAGATGCCATCATTTGCTGATATGTGTGGGTTCGATGGCTATGATCCCACCAATTAAAAAAATAAAGGCACTGTAAAAGAAGAACCAGCAGAACCAAATTTAGTGGTCATACTGGGGCCCTGATACCTAAGTGGGGTCCCAAAGCACATCTGCCCCATAAGAGACCAGTATTATAATTGGCATACTGTATGGGGCCATGTTGCAAATTTTGCATTGGGGCCCAGAAGCTACAAGTTACGCCTCTGATCAAACTATCCCTATTAGGTTATCTAGGAATGTATCTACTTCTGAGCATTTTTAAAAGTTAATTTCAAAGTTATAGCAACATGAATTGTTATGGGTAAACAGATAATACTTGGTGGCAGGTTTAATAAAAACACACAATACTGGAAGATATTTTATGTTTTTTAAAATGAATATCCAAAAAGTATTCCTTTTTGGAGGCAGATGCCTGTTGGTGTTTATACGCACATATGCTTCTTCCTAGTGGTCAAAAAATGGTCCCTTTTTGAGAGTAGTACTAGGTTTTCTTGGAAAGTCAAGACGCAGTAGCTTTTCACAAATTGTTAAAATGATTCCCATTTTGGGGTGTAGCAACAGGATTAGCATCCTAGAAAGTACACAAAAGTGACACAAAATCTTCTAACTCCTTAAGGACATGTAAATGTAGGCCCTGCTCCCACTTCTGAACTGAGCGCTTTAAATAGCCAGTTGGTCCCAGCTAGGACTTGTGGCTAATGCTGGACATCACAGATTAGGGTGATGTTCAGCATTAACCCTTTAGACCCTAAAATTAAAGTTGATTGCAGCGTCTGAAAGTGTGCAAATTGGTTGCTGGTTTGCTCAGGGGAGCTGATTGCGACCACTGCAAAATCATGGTGTCCTGGTCAGCTCATCGGACAGGCGAAAGGTTCCTACCTGCCTTTGGCTTGTCCAGTCGGTGCTTAAATAGTGCAGAAAGGCATGGCAGCCTACACTAAGGGAGTGCTGATAACACTGATCAATGCAGTGCTATGACACAGCATTGTTCAGTGTATGCAATCACAAGTTTGCATGAGTAGTGAGGGGGGAATACCTTTCGTCAAACCGCCCACTGTAATTAAAAGTGACAGGTGGCCACGCCCCCTGAAACTTCTCGTCAACCCACCCACCGGAAGTAAAGTGACAGTTGCCACGCCCCTTTGTGATGTCACGCCACGCACAGTCCCTGCACAGCTGCGCCCCCCTTCCTTTCCCCCACAGTCACTGCCATAATCTCCTAAATGGCTGTGACTGTTTATATATTTAAACATGTTCCGACATGTCTTACGACCCTCCCCCCTGCACAGCTTTACCCCCCCCACCCCCTTTCTCTCACAGCCAGTGACGTAATCTCAGAAGGGGGGTGAATGGGCATAGTAATACGAATGTCCAGCAGCAGACTGCTTCTACGGCAGCTGTCACAGTATTCATTTCACATTATATAGAAACATTTGCTCAGTAAGTTAGTATGTTTTATAGAACGTGTGAATATATATACATTTTATATCAGATCAGCGCAAAATGTTATATAAATAATGATATCACATTATATAGAAACAGCTACTTTTTATGGTATATTCACACATGTAGATATAATCTGATAATCCATCATCACAGCTGAATAGTTTGTTTCTACAATATGTGTCTATATCATTGAATAGAGACGCCTCTATGTAAGGGATCTTGAATTATTTTAGTGTGGGATCTAAAACATATCATTTATAGTATCGCACATTGCATAATATTAATATAGACTTCTAATATAGCGTTCCATGACCCATAAAATTTATAAATGCCTAATATTGTGTCCCAGCAGCTATAATATTACATTTTCATCCTTACAAACTGTTACTATGTGTCTTTGATATAGTTTTTGATACATATATCAAACACATTTAATAGAATATGCGGTTTTCTTTTGTACATTTGTAAAGTTAAATAACATTTACAGAAATAAAGTAATACTAGCTCTTAATATTGTGGCCCAAATCAACCATAACATTAATACCACACCCAATATTGTGCCCAACAGTCATAACATGAATACAGTGATCCCTCAACTTACAATGGCCTCAACATACAATAGTTTCAACATACAATTGTCTTTTGTGGACCATTGTAACTTGAAACAAAACTCACCATACAATGCTATGGACAGTCCAGATCTGTGAAACATGTCAATGACTGGAAGAAATGACCAATCAGAATGGGCATTTACTGGTAAAACACCTGTATTACAGAAATGTATGCACTGAATTCCTGTCTGGTAGCGCCCCCTACAGTACAGAGAGGTACTACAGGTTCTGTACTACTCTCAACCTATGACACAGTTAGCGGCTCCTTTGGACACCAGGTGAGGGCGGCTCCATGTTACTTTTTTAGGACATGGTGTACTGTACAGGACCCTGAAGAAGCTCCTGTCCTCTACATGGACAGTTATTACATCTCCCAGCAGATCTTTATTACTTTTATTTAGAACTTTATCTGTATTAGTTATCTACTTTTATTAGTTATGTACTTTAATTCTCATTTTTCCCTATTTTGGATGACATTTTGGGGGCTTTAGAACCAATTACCAGGTTTTCATAGAGTTATGGTCTCAACATACAATGGTTTCAACATACAATGGTCGTCCTGGAACCAATTAATATTTTAACTTGAGGGACCACTGTACCAACGCCTAATATTGTTTGCAGCAGCCATAATATTAATACCGCCTTCTAATCTAGCAGGTTGTGACCCATAAAATTAATAACACTGCCTAACATTGGGTCCCAGCAGCTATAATGTTACATTTTCATCCTTACAAACTGTTACTATGTGTCTTTTTGTAGTTTTTGATACATATATCAAACACATTTCATAGAATAAACTGTTTTCTTTTGTACATTTGTAAAGTAAAATACCATTTACAGGAATAAAGTAATACTAACTCTTAATATTGTGCCCCAATAGTCATAACATGAATACCACCGCCTAATATCTTTAAGCAGCCATAATATTAATACCGCCTACTAATATAGTGTTCCATGAACCACACAATTAATAACACCGCCTAATATTGGGTCCCAACAGCTATAATATTTATACCACAGTCTGATATTATGCCCCATCAACCATCATTTTAATACCACTGCCTAATATTGTGTCTCTAGCTTGAAATCTTTTTTCAGCTTTACAAACTGTTACAATGTTTCCCTCTGGTGCATTCTGGGTTTTGTTTTCTTTCTTTGTAAGCCATGATATGCTCGAGCTCACAACTTAGAGTTACAATTATTTTACACCGCTCTATAAGTTCTTTAGGTACTGTGTACATGACAAAGATTCAGGAAAATATTATCCCCCAATAATATACAGCGCAATCAGGTATTGTTCCAAATGTAAGGAAAAGAAATATATCCAAATCTAGCTGTATAAATAGCTTTTATCCAGCAGAACCACATTTATTCTGTACAGAAGCCATACATTCCATAGAGTAGTTAAAATGGGGTACAGGCAGGTTTTTCTATTACATCCTTAAAAACGGTGCAAAAGCAGCGTACATAGCCTCATCCCAGAACAGCTGTATAAACAAAGCGTTTCCCAACAGTCAAGCCCCTTATTTCTCATATTAGACATCCCTAAAAGTAACATGGATGTGTACGTAGGGGCTATATCAATGAATAGAGACGCCTCTATGTAAGGGATCTTGAATTATTTTAGCGCGGGATCTAAAACAGATGATTTATAGCATCGTACATTTCATAACTTTAATACCAAACCTAATAGTGTTTCATCAGACATAACACTAATACAGTCTTCTAATATAGAGATCCATGACCCATAACATTAATACCACCCGCTAATATTGTGTCCCATGAGCTATAATATTAATACCGCGGCCTAATATTATGGCCCATCAAACATAATATTAATACCATTGCTTAATATTGTGTCTCTAGGTTGAAGTCTTTTTGCAACATTACAAACTGTTACAATGTTTCCCTTTGGAGCATTCAGGGTTTTGTTTTCTTTCTTTGTAAAGAATGATATTCTAAAAGTTCACAATTTACAGTTAGTTATTTTACACCGCTCTATAAGTGCTTTATGTACTGTATACATGACAAAGATTCAGGAAAATATTATCCCCCAATAATATGCATTGTAAACAGTTGTTGTTCCAAATGTAAGGAAAAAAATATCTAATCATACAAATATTACTGACATATAAACCAAAAGAAAATACTATATTGATGATGTTATATAATTATAATATATAAATAATTCCATTTATTATTATCAGTGAGTGTAATAATAATAACAGGACATGTATGAACACATAGTAAATACTAG
Organism: Hyla sarda; assembly: GCF_029499605.1. Taxonomy (NCBI): domain Eukaryota; kingdom Metazoa; phylum Chordata; class Amphibia; order Anura; family Hylidae; genus Hyla; species Hyla sarda. The sequence continues at coordinate 143,247,440 of NC_079195.1, read as the reverse complement.
ATTAGGCTGGGTTCACACTACGTTTTGTCCCATACGGGAGCGCATACGGCAGGGGGGAGCTAAAAGCTCGCGCTCCCGTATGTGACCGTATGCGCTCCCGTATGTCATTCATTTCAATGAGCCGACCGGAGTGAAACGTTTCAACCACGGTTTTAGGTCCAGTTGTAAAAGCGCATACGGCGCAAAAATGAGCCGATCGGACCGAACGTTTCACTCCGGTCGGCTCATTGAAATGAATGACATACGGGAGCGCATACGGTCACATACGGGAGCGCGAGCTTTTAGCTCCCCCCTGCCGTATGCGCTCCCGTATGGGACAAAACGTAGTGTGAACCCAGCCTTAGAGGTATTTTAGGCTTCTGAGTCAAAGTATTTACATGAACAGGTCCCATTCATTTAATATAAAGCTTAATTTTATACAATAAAAGGGTAGCAGGAGAACGCAAGTAAGTAACATAGACAAAATAAATCTGTGGCAAGGATCTCATCCCTAAGAATTATATATATATATATATATATATATATATATATATAGTCTATAATGAAGGCACTACCAATGTAATTGCCTGGCAGTGCTGAAAATCATGGTATATCCTTAGGATCGGTAACATGTAATGTTCTGCTGAACTGTAAGGTTATACAGCTTCAATGTAGCCATATATGTCAGGAGGGGTCAATTCAAACATACAAGGCCTGAGAGCGTAGGTTTAAGTGGTAGACCAAGCGAGCTACATTACTAGTGTTTGTCATTTACTGCTGTAGTTTTAAACTCCAATAGTAGAGTTTCATTTATAATATAAACATCACACAAATTTGCGGTGGATGTACAAATGAGTCTATTATTTTGAGCATTTTTGTGTTTTGTTTGCTTTATTTGTAAATTACAGGCAGGCTAATACCGCTCCTAATTTTGGCTAAATAATGGCCAAAATTCCAAGAATATTCCTAAGGGCCATTTGAAGTTTGTATCTAAATAGCTGATAGGAAAACAATACAAGAACAAAAAGGAATGAATTAATTGAAAAATGCACACAGCACAAAGACAAAGTCCTACAACACATTTCAAATTTGCGCTGTTTGGACATAACCAAAGGTAAATAATTTCAAAGTGCACAATTTATAGTTACATTTATTATGCACCCACTCCATAAGTGTTTCAGGTACTATATACATAACAAAGATTCATGAAAATATTGTGCTAACCAAGTAATAACCAGGGGAAACGGGCACTGGGCCTATTGTAAGTAAAAGAAATGTGGCCAATCGTAGAAGATTTAGTAACATAAACTAAAAGAAAATACTATAATAAAAATAATAATAATGATGTTATATATTTATAACACATGATAAATAATGGCATTAAGCGTTGTCAGTGCCAGTTATATTAATAGGACATGTATGAACACATAGTAAATACTGGAGTAAAAGTATTTCAGGTTTTGCACATCATTCTCACATGAGCGAACATCACAGGACTCGCCATGAATTGACTCTAAACACGGCACAATTCTATGGTATTCTCACAAAGGCCTTATACTTACTGCACTTTCACTAATAAACAACAGGCGGCATTCTCTAGAGGTGCGGAGACACCTACCTGTAAGTTAGCGGTTTCTCCCTACACACACCTAGCGGCCCTCAACTCTAGCAATATGTAGGGATGCACCATGAAGAAACTGTAGGCGGTGTAAAAGTTTACAATAGTGGCTCTATAGCATTCCAATCATAACCAACACAAATCTGTTTCTTATCACATGAAAAATGTATAATAGTCCCTTATTATTAATATTTAATATGTATTTATTAAGCTTTTCTATTATTTGTTGTTGAATGATTTGTAAACACAGCCAACTATTGAGGGTTATATTAAAAACTTTAAAATAACTATCAATTTGTTGCTTTCAAAATAAGCAAACATTTTGTTTCATGTTAACAATGTCAGTGTGATTACGGTGTTTCCTGTATAGTGCCGCTGTGTGGAAAGTGTTATGGTAACAGTTTTGGGGCGCCAGTGAAACAACCACATTAAAGAGTCTATGGATTGCCCTCTCCAAAACCCTAACGGGGTGGAAAAACAGTATATGTGTTTCAGGTTTGCTCCTCTACAAGGCACCTTGGGTCTCTGGGGACCCCTCTCAAGCTCGGCTTTTAGAACACTCAAGCCGGGGCAGATTTTAGACCCTGTGCAAACGCCGCCGCTGCTGCTGCTTCGTGTCTGTGGGAAGGCTCGGCCCTAGGTCTGGTTTGAGGGGGATTGGGTCTGCTCGGCCAGTGGGTCGTTCCCCCTGTGGGCACTGGTGTTGCTGCGGCAATGGGTGCCGCTCAGTGCTTAGCCATTTTATACTAGGAATGTTAGGGGGCAACTATTCACAGGTGGCCGTGCTACGGCTAGCGGACTGGCACTTCATGGTCATAAAGTAAACTAACAACCTTTTTGTTTAATAAATGTGGCTGACAAGACTTAGATCATTGCGCATGTAAAAATATATCAGGGGACCGTACAGAGATCTCTACCATGATCTATATATACCGAGGACTGTATCTATAACAAGGGGGCATCCTCTACGTCTAGAGGAAAGAAGGTTTCTACACCAGCACATATGGGGGTTCTTTACTGTAAGAGCAGTGAGTTTCTACACCAGCACAGATGGGGGTTCTTTACTGTAAGAGCAGTGAGACTGTGGAATTCTCTGAGGAGGTGTCATGGTGAACTCTGTAAAAGAATATAAAAGGGGTCAGGATGCATTTTTGGAGAATAATAACATCACCGGTTATGTATATTAGATTTATTGGGACAGAATGTTGATCCAGGGATTTATTCTGATGAGGAATTTTTACCTCTAGTATTAGGTTTTTTGCCTTCCTCTGGATCAACTCAGTCGGGACTCATTAGGGTTATAGGTTGAACTTGATGGACTCTGGTCTTATTTCAGTCTTATGAACTATGTTACTATGTTGTGGCTGTGCGACCATGTCTGGACCTCCGCTATTTTACGCCGCACTATAAGCATATATGCTTATATGCGGTCTTATTATTAGTTTTGTGTTGCTGGATAGATATTTTGTGCATTGTGGGATTTGTTTTGTGTTTGGTGCTGTTGGTGTTGTACTTTCGGTTGTATTATCATGTTTATTTAGCACTTAGAGGAAATATTTTGTACTGCACTATGGTGTTTGGTGTGGTGGATATTATGCGGGTTACTTGATGGTATTTAGTTGGCATTGATGGGTATAACAAGGGTAGTCCCTATAGTGTTTAATTAGTGTTGTGTGGTATTATTTGTTAATTGTTCATGTAATGGTGAAACATAGAAGTCCTGCTATATAGTACATTTTGGTACAATATTTCACCATTTAGGGCATACTTTTTAGTTTTGCATAGGGTCTAAAATCTGCCCCGGCTTGAGTGTTCTAAAAGCCGAGCTTGAGAGGGATCCCCAGAGACCCAAGGTGCCTTGTAGAGGAGCAAACCTGAAACACATATACTGTTTTTCCACCCCGTTAGGGTTTTGGAGAGGGCAATCCATAGAGTCTTTAATGTGGTTGTTTCACTGGCGCCCCAAAACTGTTACCATAACACTTTCCACACAGCGGCACTATACAGGAAACACCGTAATCACACTGACATTGTTAACATGAAACAAAATGTTTGCTTATTTTGAAAGCAACAAATTGATAGTTATTTTAAAGTTTTTAATATAACCCTCAATAGTTGGCTGTGTTTACAAATCATTCAACAACAAATAATAGAAAAGCTTAATAAATACATATTAAATATTAATAATAAGGGACTGGTATACATTTTTCATGTGATAAGAAACAGATTTGTGTTGGTTATGATTGGAATGCTATAGAGCCACTATTGTAAACTTTTACACCGCCTACAGTTTCTTCATGGTGCATCCCTACATATTGCTAGAGTTGAGGGCCGCTACGTGTGTGTAGGGAGAAACCGCTAGCTTACAGGTAGGTGTCTCCGCACCTCTAGAGAATGCCGCCTGTTGTTTATTAGTAAAAGTGCAGTAAGTATAAGGCCTTTGTGAGAATACCATAGAATTGTGCCGTGTTTAGAGTCAATTCATGGCGAGTCCTGTGATGTTCGCTCATGTGAGAATGATGTGCAAAACCTGAAATACTTTTACTCCAGTATTTACTATGTGTTCATACATGTCCTATTAATATAACTGGCACTGACAACGCTTAATGCCATTATTTATCATGTGTTATAAATATATAACATCATTATTATTATTTTTATTATAGTATTTTCTTTTAGTTTATGTTACTAAATCTTCTACGATTGGCCACATTTCTTTTACTTACAATAGGCCCAGTGCCCGTTTCCCCTGGTTATTACTTGGTTAGCACAATATTTTCATGAATCTTTGTTATGTATATAGTACCTGAAACACTTATGGAGTGGGTGCATAATAAATGTAACTATAAATTGTGCACTCTGAAATTATTTACCTTTGGTTATGTCCAAACAGCGCAAATTTGAAATGTGTTGTAGGACTTTGTCTTTGTGCTGGCTAAATCCATGCAGCTGTTGTATAAACAAACTATTCAGCTGTATATATACCATATACCATAAGGCCTCAAAGATCTCATGGAATGTTGTGTGCATTTTTCAATTAATTCATTCCTTTTTGTTCTTGTATTGTTTTCCTATCAGCTATTTAGATACAAACTTCAAATGGCCCTTAGGAATATTCTTGGAATTTTGGCCATTATTTAGCCAAAATTAGGAGCGGTATTAGCCTGCCTGTAATTTACAAATAAAGCAAACAAAACACAAAAATGCTCAAAATAATAGACTCATTTGTACATCCACCGCAAATTTGTGTGATGTTTATTTTATAAATGAAACTCTACTATTGGAGTTTAAAACTACAGCAGTAAATGACAAACACTAGTAATATAGCTCGCTTGGTCTACCACTTAAACCTACGCTCTCAGGCCTTGTATGTTTGAATTGACCCCTCCTGACATAGATGGCTACATTGAAGCTGTATAACCTTACAGTTCAGCAGAACATTACATGTTACCGATCCTAAGGATATACCATGATTTTCAGCACTGCCAGGCAATTACATTGGTAGTGCCTTCATTATAGACTATATATATAATTCTTAGGGATTAGATCCTTGCCACAGATTTATTTTGTCTATGTTACTTACTTGCGTTCTCCTGCTACCCTTTTATTGTATAAAATTAAGCTTTATATTAAATGAATGGGACCTGTTCATGTAAATACTTTGACTCAGAAGCCTAAAATACCCCTAATCTAGTATTTACCATGTGTTCATACATGTCCTGTTATTATTATTACACTCACTGATAATAATAAATGGAATTATTTATGTATTATAATTATATAACATCATCAATATGGTATTTTCTTTTGGTTTATATGTCAGTAATATTTATATGATTAGATATTTTTTTCCTTACATTTGGAACAACAACTGTTTGCAATGCATATTATTGGGGGATAATATTTTCCTGAATCTTTGTCATGTATACAGTACATAAAGCACTTATAGAGCGGTGTAAAATAACTAACTGTAAATTGTGAACTTTTAGAATATCATTGTTTACAAAGAAAGAAAACAAAACCCTGAATGCTCCAAAGGGAAACATTGTAACAGTTTGTAATGTTGCAAAAAGACTTCAACCTAGAGACACAATATTAAGCAATGGTATTAATATTATGTTTGATGGGCCATAATATTAGGCCGCGGTATTAATATTATAGCTCATGGGACACAATATTAGTGGGTGGTATTAATGTTATGGGTCATGGATCTCTATATTAGAAGACTGTATTAGTGTTATGTCTGATGAAACACTATTAGGTTTGGTATTAAAGTTATGAAATGTACGATGCTATAAATGATCTGTTTTAGATCCCGCGCTAAAATAATTCAAGATCCCTTACATAGAGGCGTCTCTATTCATTGATATAGCCCCTACGTACACATCCATGTTACTTTTAGGGATGTCTAATATGAGAAATAAGGGGCTTGACTGTTGGGAAACGCTTTGTTTATACAGCTGTTCTGGGGTGAGGCTATGTACGCTGCTTTTGCACCGTTTTTAAGGGTGTAATAGAAAAACCTGCCTGTACCCCGTTTTAACTGCTCTGTGGAATGTATGGCTTCTGTACAGAATAAATGTGGTCCTGCTGGATAAAAGCTATTTATACAGCTTGATTTGGATATATTTCTTTTCCTTACATTTGGAACAATACCTGATTGCGCTGTATATTATTGGGGGATAATATTTTCCTGAATCTTTGTCATGTACACAGTACCTAAAGAACTTATAGAGCTGTGTAAAATAATTGTAACTCTAAGTTGTGAGCTCGAGCATATCATGGCTTACAAAGAAAGAAAACAAAACCTAGAATGCACCAGAGGGAAACATTGTAACAGTTTGTAAGGCTGAAAAAAGATTTCAAGCTAGAGACACAATATTAGGCAGTGGTATTAAAATGATGGTTGATGGGGCATAATATCAGACTGTGGTATAAATATTATAGCTGTTGGGACCCAATATTAGGCGGTGTTATTAATTTTGTGGTTCATGGAACACTATATTAGTAGGCGGTATTAATATTATGGCTGCTTAAAGATATTAGGCGGTGGTATTCATGTTATGACTGTTGGGGCACAATATTAAGAGTTAGTATTACTTTATTCCTGTAAATGGTATTTTACTTTACAAATGTACAAAAGAAAACAGTTTATTCTATGAAATGTGTTTGATATATGTATCAAAAACTATATAAAAGACACATAGTAACAGTTTGTAAGGATGAAAATGTAACATTATAGCTGCTGGGACCCAATGTTAGGCAGTGTTATTAATTTTATGGGTCACAGACTGCTAGATTAGAAGGCGGTATTAATATTATTGCTGCTGCAAACAATATTAGGCGTTGGTACAGTGGTCCCTCAAGTTACAATATTAATTGGTTCCAGGACGACCATTGTATGTTGAAACCATTGTATGTTGAGACCATAACTCTATGAAAACCTGGTAATTGGTTCTAAAGCCCCCAAAATGTCATCCAAAATAGGGAAAAATGAGAATTAAAGTAGATAACTAATAAAAGTAGATAACTAATACAGATAAAGTTCTAAATAAAAGTAATAAAGATCTGCAGGGAGATGTAATAACTGTCCATGTAGAGGACAGGAGCTTCTTCAGGGCCCTGTACAGTACACAATGTCCTAAAAAAGTAACATGGAGCAGCCCTCACCTGGTGTCCAAAGGAGCCGCTAACTGTGTCATAGGTTGAGAGTAGTACAGAACCTGTAGTACCTCTCTGTACTGTAGGGGGCGCTACCAGACAGGAATTCAGTGCATACATTTCTGTAATACAGGTGTTTTACCAGTAAATGCCCATTCTGATTGGTCATTTCTTCCAGTCATTGACATGTTTCACAGATCTGGACTGTCCATAGCATTGTATGGTGAATTTTGTTTCAAGTTACAATGGTCCACAAAAGACAATTGTATGTTGAAACTATTGTATGTTGAGGCCATTGTAAGTTGAGGGATCACTGTATTCATGTTATGACTGTTGGGCACAATATTGGGTGTGGTATAAATGTTATGGTTGATTTGGGCCACAATATTAAGAGCTAGTATTACTTTATTTCTGTAAATGTTATTTAACTTTACAAATGTACAAAAGAAAACCGCATATTCTATTAAATGTGTTTGATATATGTATCAAAAACTATATCAAAGACACATAGTAACAGTTTGTAAGGATGAAAATGTAATATTATAGCTGCTGGGACACAATATTAGGCATTTATTAATTTTATGGGTCATGGAACGCTATATTAGAAGTCTGTATTAATATTATGCAATGTGCGATACTATAAATGATATGTTTTAGATCCCACACTAAAATGATTCAAGATCCCTTACATAGAGGCGTCTCTATTCAATGATATAGACACATATTGTAGAAACAAACTATTCAGCTGTGATGATGGATTATCAGATTATATCCACATGTGTGAATATACCATAAAAAGTAGCTGTTTCTATATAATGTGATATCATTATTTATATAACATTTTGCGCTGACCTGATATAAAATGTATATATATTCACACGTTCTATAAAACATACTAACATACTGAGCAAATGTTTCTATATAATGTGAAATGAATACTGTGACAGCTGCCGTAGAAGCAGTCTGCTGCTGGACATTCGTATTACTATGCCCATTCACCCCCCTTCTGAGATTACGTCACTGGCTGTGAGAGAAAGGGGGTGGGGGGGTAAAGCTGTGCAGGGAGGAGGGTCGTCAGACATGTCGGAACATGTTTAAATATATAAACAGTCACAGCCATTTAGGAGATTATGGCAGTGACTGTGGGGGAAAGGAAGGGGGGCACAGCTGTGCAGGGACTGTGCGTAGCGTGACTGTCACTTTACTTCCGGTGGGCGGGTTGACGAGAAGTTTCAGGGGGCGTGGCCACCTGTCACTTTTAATTACAGTGGGCGGTTTGACGAAAGGTATCCCCCCCCCCTCACTACTTGCATGTAAAAAAGATTGTGTAAAAAAAGTTAATAAATGTGAATAATTCTTTTTCCTTTTCAACCATTTCAACCATCCCTCTTCTCCCATTGTTTTTAATAAAATAATGTAAATGAAAATAAACATGAACATTTGTGTTATCACTGCATGAGTAAATGTCTGAATTATTAAAATATAAACTGCATGATCAATAGCGTAAACGTAAAATACAAATATGAAAGTTATTACCAAAGTCATTTCATATAGCAATTTCATTGAATTTTTTTATAAAAATTTTTCAAAAAGTTGCATAAAAACTAAAATGGTACAGATAAGAACTGAAGATCACAGCACAAAAAATTAGCCCTCATACGGAAATACAAAAAGGGATCAGAAAAGGACAATTTTAAACATTCCAGTTTTTCCATACAAAATGAAATATTTTTTGTCTTTAAAAGTAGTAAAACAAAATAAATTGAAATTTTATGGATCAACAAAATGAAAATAAGGTGCCATTTTGACTGAAAAGTGTGCTGCAAAGAAACAGAAGCCTCCAAAAGATACAATTTTTTTTATTCACTGTAGATGATTGGTGATTGATGGTAAAGTGAGTACAATTGTTAGTGCAAAAAACAAGCACTTATATGGGTCTGTAAGTGGAAAATTTTAACTGTTTTGGTTATTAGTAGGTGAGGAGGAAAAGAAAAGGGGTAAAGGGGTACTCTGCTGTTAAAGGAATAGGGGATAAGATGTTAGATCACAGGGGTCCCACCGCTGGGGACCCCTGCGATCTCCAGGCTGTCAGCAACGGCATCCGGAAAACGGAAGCTTGCATCGTGTTCGTGATGTTACACCACGCCCTCTCCATTCATGCAAGTACATAGCTGTCACGCCCATAGATGTGAATGTAGGGAGCGTGGTGGCCGGCATTGCCAGTCATCGGGCACAAAGCAGAGTTTGCTCTGTGCACCGAATGACTGGAGTGCAGCAGTGGAGATCGCGGGGGTCCTCAGCAGCGGGACTCCTGCAATCTAACATCTTAACAACATAAGATGATTACAGTGGAGTAACCCTTTAAGGGGCTATGCACTGCTTTTTTACAATTAGTGTAAAAAAAAACTGTCTGTAATGTCTGTTTATTTGTTTTTGTATTTTTCTGTTTAGGTTTGTTCAGAGCAGTTTGCTATTCCACCTGAATAGGGAATAGTTAATACTCTGAACGAATGAGAACTCGGGTGGAGTTATTTAACCAGAGCTCTCCCGCATTCTGGTGCTGGTTATTGAGTGCAATACTACTATGTCTGTTTGTTAATTCACTATATTCTGTTCTGTTTGTGAGTTTATATTTTTCCCTGTTAGTATTTGTATTCTGTCTGGTATATTTGGTTGTCTAGTAGTTTTCTGTTTCTGTTCTGGTCTGTGACCGACTATGTATATTATGTGTTTTTACACCACTGCACTTTAGCGCAGGAAGAGACCGGCGCCAAGTTTTGATCCATCATTTAGGATGGATGGGCAAGTAGGCAGGGAGAGATGTTTTAGGGTCAGTTTAGGGCTCACTCTCCTTGTTCTCCAGTCAGTCATGACACTGTCACACAAACTTCACAGATTTTGCACTAATGAAACAGATGTGGAATGCTCTCTGCAGTGCTGCTTTACTACATTTATTATATTTGTTTGGTCCTACTTCTGTCTGTTTTGTTCACTTTTCAGT